>NW_017259490.1:2873568-2877554 GCF_001594045.1 Atta colombica | reverse complement strand
CTCTCTCTCTCTCTCTCTCTCTCTCTCTCTCTCTCTCTCTCTCTCTCTCGCTCTCTCTCTCTCTTCTTTATCTCTCTTCGTTCGTACCACTACGCGCCCGCTCGCATATATACGTACGCGCTGCGCGGGGCGTAACCTACCCCCCTGGAAAACCACACAGCGACACCGACAGTCGGCATTTCGCTGTGCCATTGGCCCCAGACGACACTCGGAAATCCAATGGAAAGCGCAAATACGACGCCGACTTCCGGTCTGTAGAAATGAATTCGGGAAACTCCTCGCAAATCGCGCAGGACCATTCTTCTCTCTCTATCTCTCTCTCTCTCTCTCTCTCTCTCTCTCTCTCTCTCTCTCCTCTCTCTCCGCCGGTACCCGCCGGCCCTCGTCGCGGGATTCGACCCCCATCCATACACCGCCTCCACCTGTTCGCAGTCACATCCGAATGCTGGAAACTCGACGATTGGTCGTGATAACTGCTGAATCGCGATTGGTCGTACCCGCACCGCGCTTTTCCTCTTTTCGTAGAAAATGGAGCGGATCTCAATAAGTCGCCATCCTAAGAGAAATCTTACAGGGAATTCTATATATTGTAATATCATGGTACCACATAAAATATATTTTCCATAATTTTTCAAAATTCACAATTCTTTTATTCTGAATCAAATTATTTTATATTTCCTATGAGATTCTTAGTTTAATATTATTTTATATTTATTTTTTATCACAGAATATCTTACAAAAGACTGATTATTCTTTCAATTGTAAGAGGCAGTCTACAATAAGCCATTACTAAGCTTAAGTCTTAAGCTGTAAGAAATTGACCAATGATGATTATTTTTTTCATATTCGACTGTGATTGTTCAATTTCTTACGACTTAAGATCTAAAGCTTAAGTAATGGTTTATTGTCCAAAATCTCTAAGAGTTAATATAATTTTTTCAAATTCAGACCGAGAAAGTTATATTAAAATATATATAAAGTATTCTTCAACTGAATAGGAGGGATCACTGGCGAGACATCGTGTAGCTTCCGCGAAGACGAAGATCCTGCCAGGAGGTTATCGAGTTCGGGATTAACGGACGGGCATGATCCTGAAGGACCGCCATAGGAACGGTGGCCATTAATCCCAAGTTATATCGGGAGTAAAGCTCGAGGTTACAACGCGGACGCGGTTGCATCTTGGAATCCATTTCGGCTGGTTTCGTGTATTTTTCTCAGACTATTGTCTATACTAAAAAGATAATGAGTCTTGCGCAATGAATAATTCAGATTCAAGCGAGACATTCGCCGAAATTATTTTGTGCACCTGACATAGGAACGATATATTTCTGAGATGATCAATTTTTCGAACGAGATTACGTGCAAGACGTAAGACGCTAGAGGTGTTGAATGCGATTGCGTTCCCTATCGATCCCGAAAACAGAGGCTTCTTAAAGAGATGGAGCACTACCTTCGCTCGTGGTACCATTTGAGAAAATATCGTCAAAATGTAAATTTTATGCATTACTATTATTTGCTGATCTTATTCTCGATAATAACTTTCATGCAATAATTGTGAGTTGTATCTGCAGTTTCTTGAAAAATAGAGCGTTTAAATCTTATTTTTCGCGCAATTCGTATTTTGCGAATGATGAATGCAACATGATTGTGAAGTAAACAAATGGCAAATAAAATTCGTAAATAAATGTCATATTATGTTTCGAGGGAATCCGAAGCGTTCAAGTATGTAAAGAATCTTGCGCATCTTAATCCCAATCGTTTTCAATCAAGCTGGCTTTTCTTCGAATATTTCACGTTGCGTAATCGTGTAAGGCGAACGACGAGACGTTTACTAGTACCTCACGTAAGAGTTACGTTAAGGGTTAAATATCACCCCGCAGCGTCCTACGCGAAAGAGCATACGGCGGGAGAGGGTGGGCGCCTCCTTTTCATCCTCGCGCTTCCTTCTTTCTCGCGAATTCTTGCGGAGAAACGCGAGGGTACGAGAGACGAGCTACGCCATTGGATAATACCGGAGGCCCCGGGTTCTCCGAGGGAACCATCCATTTAAAATGTCTCCCTTAAATCTCCAACACCACCGGCAACCACCGCCGCCGCCACCACCACCTCCACCTTCGCCGCCGCCGCCGCTTCAGCTACCGTCGACTTTCAGTAGTTGCCCCTGCTTCCACCCCCTCGTTCACCCTTGGGCCACCTTCTTCCTTCCTTCCCCCTCCCCTCCCCCCCCTGCCTGGACCGAAGTAGGTGCCACCCTCGCGCGCGCTACCGCTGGTTTCTTCTTCCACCCCTCCACTTTTATATCCACCTAAATCCATCCATTTTAAATGACGGATATTTTCTCCTCGCGACTGTATGGATTTTCATATTTTGCGCGAGCAGGTCGCTTTCTTTCTTTCTTCCTTCCTCTCTCTTTCTCTTTCTTCCTTTCCTTCTTTCTTTCCCTCGCTGGCATTTTAATAAAAATGGAAAGAGAGAAAGAAAACGACGGGGATTGGGGGCTCCGCGAAGAGCTGCAAGGAGATAAATCCCCTTCGCTCCGTCATCACGTTCACCTCGCAAAAGCGTTTTGCGTTTCCGGAATATCCCTGAGCGGAATACTAAGGTGAACTTTCGATCAAATTTGCTGCTATCTGAAAAAATATACTAATCAAAGAGCGGGAACGAACGTACGAATTTTTTAGTCTCTGAGAATACTCGCGCAAACGTAAAAGCGTCCAAATTTACTTCATTATATTTCTTTACATATAAATGAAGTATAACATTTATCATCTTCAAATTAATATTACAATAAAGCCGGGCAAATTAGAACTAATACATAGTTGTTATTTGTGTCTTATTATATAAAAATTTCCTTTCCATTTATTCATACAATAATTCATACAATAATTGATCAACATTTCGGCTGCTTTTTACAACCATCTTCAGAATATTCCAAATAAATTTAAGTCCAATTATATTCTCATTAAATAATAAATATAAGTGCAAAAGTTTCCAAAAAACTGAGTGGTTCCTCATTGAATTGCGAGCACAGCTCTTCTTAATCGAAATGTCAAAATTGTAAGTACTAAACGAAAGAATATCAATTAATTTAATAACCTGCATTATATTATGCGTAAAAATTTTATTATTGATAATAATAACTCACTGGTTTTAAGAAATTGCACATCCCTTACATTACAAAATTCTTCAACAAAAATCATATAAATTTAAGTTAGTCGTTAGACATGTGTTCACGTCGGCGTCAAATATATATTTATAATTTTCTCAAAGAATGTATATTTTCCTAGGAAGTTAACAAGAAGTTGGTTCCATTGAATTCTATCTGCAGCGTTATCGATTCGTTCGACGTAGTAAAAATCAGTCGTATTCCTGGAGCTTAAAAGCACAGTGAAAAAAAATCGGTCATCGTAAAAAGAAGAGAGGCAAGTTGGGAGAGAGGGAGAGAGTGAGAGGGTAAGAGAGGTTACTTGCGTCAGAGCCAGTTATAAGCTTCGGAGATCATGGAAGACAACGAAAGGGGGCAAGAGGTGGAGCAAGCAGACGACATGTATTATTGATGTGCCTGTGTCGCCGGCAAGCCTCTGCCTCTTCTCTTCTCTTCTCTTCTCTCTTACCCATCTCTGCCACTCTGCTCTTCCGAGTATCTGCACCTCCCGTCTCGCTCTCCTCCCCAAACCTTTCCCATCCTCTCCTCCGTCCCCTTTTCCTCCCTTGAAAACACCCGTACGAGTCTTCCAGTTTCCGATACATTCCGCTAGGAATCCCAGCCATCGTCTCCGTCACTCGATATCTCTCGCGAGCACGCACACGCGTGCACGCTCTCAACAAAATCCTTCCCACTTTCCGCGCGGAGGATGGGAACTCAATCTCATAGTCTCATCGCGCAATTAAGTCTCTCTGCGTTTTATCCGTACGAAGAAAGTGCACATCAATCGATCGCGTTTTTTTGCATCTCATCCTTTTTCTAGTTAGAAATATGAAGCATA
>NW_017259490.1:2867068-2873468 GCF_001594045.1 Atta colombica | reverse complement strand
TTTTTTTTTTTTTTTTTTTTTTATGAAAGTGGGTTGTTAGAACGGTCGTGCCCCGAGTGAAGCGCGCTCGATCATTCGATCGTTCGTTCTCCCGAGGGCGAGAGAACGTTGCTGCGGGATTGAAACCGACCGAGGATGGATCTGCAATAATTGCAAGTCGAGTGCATTATGCACGGTCGGCCGAGTGCGGAAAGAACGTCATGCTCCCACCGACCGTTCGCTTGTGAGAAAGAAGGAGAAAGAGAGAGAAAGGGAACGCAAAGCGTTCGGAGCGGAGACGCCGCCTTCTTCCATTAATCTCACCGCAATCGAAATTAGCATAATTGACGGAGCGGAGAATAGCGACCTGTTCGACTCCGAAACGCCATCTCGCATAATCTCTCCATATATCTCACTCAGTGTTTTCCGATAAAGCACACATCCACGAAAAGACCGTCCTAGACATATAGTCCGTGCAACGTATCGAAATACTATCTGCAAATAGACGGAATCTTCGGATCAGGAAGAAGAGTTCACGAGTTCGTATCTCGAGATACCATTATCGGAAATCTAGCTAGTCTTTTTGATCCTCTGTGAATGGATTTCCGACTTGTCTAAAGGGGTCACAATACTATGTATATAAAAAATGAAACAAACGATTCAGTATTTAGAGAGAGGCGGAAGAGAGGAGGGTGTTGAAATTTTTAAAAGTGATAAAAAGGAAGCCTTGTGGTCACAAAACTCTAGCCAGTCGTGATTCATAATTTGCTGAAAACCGCGACTCTTCCCCTCCCCGTCGCGAAAATATGCGCGTCGTTTGTATTCACGGTACGCGCGGAGAAACTTAAATTGCCGCGATTAAACTCGACACTGCGCGCGCGCGCGCGCACGGGAGATTAATGAATTTTCGGAAGCGTAAAATCTCTCGATACTCTACGCGGCAATGTTTCTACTCTATGCGGATCGATCTGCAAATTTCGCGGCGCGCTGTTCGACTGGTTTTAATAAACGAGCGCGCGAAGGGAATGCAGATCGCGCACGAGATATATAGGATAGCTACATCTCGGTGGACCGCGGGAACGAATCGGCTTTTTCTCGCCCTCGTCGTCCCTTTTTCTCTCCCTTTTCTCTTCCCTCAACGTCGTCTCTCTTTCTCTCCCTCAGTCCCTCTCTTTTTCACTCACGCGCGCATCTCCTTGAGCAAGACATATCGACGCGGATTTTTTTTCCGCGTCAGTCATTTATCAAAGCCTTTCGTTCTCGGCCCTACCCCACCCACCTGATACACGCGGATCTGGCCGAAGGATTTAGGCAAAGAGACTAGACGGAGATAGAAAAGGAAAAGGGTGGCGGTGAGCGGAAAGGAGAGACGTGCCCTTCCTCGGCAGTATCGGATCGAGACTTAAAAGCCATTCTACAATAGCAAGTGAGTTGTAAATAGTTGTAAAAATTGACCACTTACAGCAGATGAAGAGAATATTCGGTTGTGATTGGTCAATTTTTATTAATACAACCACTTACAACTATACTACGCAATTAGAATGGACTTTCAATTAGTACTGCTCGAATTGTATCAATATATGTTTAAAAACAAAATTTCAACAATTACCAAATTTAATAGACTTTAAATGCATAAGACATCATGGTACTTGAAAAAATATGTCGTACCGTTAATTTGTCACAATTTTAGCGACTTCTTGTTAATTTTAGAAGAATTCTGTATTCTACAGTTATTTTTAAACAGAGTTTGTCTGTTATTTTTTCAATTTTGATTTTTTTAATGTAAAAATGCGGAACTCTTTTTTACTTTTATAAGAAACTATGTAAAACTATGAAAAGTGCTATCAGAACAGTTTTTTTTTTTATTTTAATAGAATGTGTGCTATCTACACAGATTCCATTTTTGAATATCCAGAAGTTAGACATTTTATTAATATGAAAAAAATAATGACAGTTCCAGTTTTCATATTAAAAAATCGAAATTGAAAATATAGCGAGCTAACTTCGCGAATCTAGCATGACACTTCCTCCATAGTACAAGAAAAAGAAAAATATTTTCATTTATAACTACAGTTACTCCTCGATTCTCTCCATCGTTATTAGCAATACAATTCAACAAGAAAGAATAGCCGCGAAATAGAAGCGACTTGCGTCATCGACAATCGCGCTTTTTACTCATTTTTTTTCTAGCGCTCACGTCCATGGCGTGCCAGATCTTCGGCTATGACGAATAATGGCAAAAATACAGACGGACGTATTGGAAGGTACGACGTAGCTGCGAACATGGTAATTAAGACCAAAGCATTAATCCTGAAAAAATTCGACGGCCCCAACAGCAGTTCCCAACATTGGCTCGGGCAATTTTTGCCCGGCCACGTCCTCGCACGCAACCTTTTCCCGAAGAGAGCTTCACTTCCTCTCTGTCCTCCGCCTCCCCCGTTACCTTTCGCAAGAGCTCGATCGAGTATCGGATGCTTGTGGTTTTAGCGCTAGCACGAGCGGAGGAGACCAACGACGCTACAGTAAATCCTCTGCCAACTCGATGACCTACAATACGCGCGCGATTACACCTGCCAGATCGTTCTTCCATTTCCGGGGAATATACTCGCCGTCATGAAATCTTGCGAGCTAATATCAAATTTGATTGGGTTTACTCAATGCGCACTGGTGCATATTAAAGCCGTCGTACCTAAATTGCTGTAAAGACGTGTGTTTAATATAAATACAATAGAAATTAAACCGTTGACATCGGATTAAACCACGAAATCCAATACATTTTATTGTGTTAAGTAAAATATGTGTTTTATAATTTGAAATATTGCATTTCACTTTTACCCTTAGATTAAATCATGTATAATGGCATTAATATGCACCAGTGCGCACTAATGCATTCAATCGAATTCACTATCAGATTTCGAAGGCATTAGAAACGTCGCACTCGCGAAATTTATACTCACAGAGATATACACGTTCAATTAAGTTGCAACAATAAACGAGTTGATTCGATCCTTCATGCATTTTATCGTGTTATTCTGCTATTTTTCTAGAGGTTCTCTTTGATTATGTTATTATGCAGCGATCGAGCAACTCGAGGACGAGCCGAAGACAGCAAGTAGTAAAAGAAAGCGACGACGTAATTTCACTCTATTATAAAAAGGCAAGCGCCATCAACTTGGTTGTCGTTAAAAAATTTACAGCAAGGAAGTAGTGCGTAGGTGGCAGATAATCTGATCGAGCGATGAAAATGACACGTGACGGTGACAACGGATTGTTGGTTCCGGCTGGATCCAAAAACGTATCTTTCTATCTGCCACTCTGTTTTCTTGCAGGTCTTCTACTTCCGAGCTTCTATAAACTCCGGATGGTGATGCGTGAACGCGAGCACGAACGCTACGCGACCTTTGTTATCTTCTTTGAAAGAGACGCGAGTGAATATTGCATTACCTTGCGCAGAGCGCAAGGAAAATGGAGATAGACAACGAAGGAAAACGAGAGAGAAGGAGAGGGAGAACCATGGCGTCAGAGAAGAGCAGGTCAACCCGCCGAGTTTCATAAATATTTTCTGTACAGGCGTCGCCAAACTAATTTATGGTAGCTGAAGTATACGGAACGTAACGTTACGCAATGTAACGAGACTTGAAATGCGTTACGTCTTATTGTGTCAATTGTTAGGGAAATTTTGTAAAGTATGCAAGATATAATATATACAGTCGATATAATATATACAGAAAATAGATATAATATATATACAGAAATCGATTTTCATTTTTATCAATAATTTCTATCGATAATTTTAACTTTAATTTCTTTTATCTTATTATTTATCTTTTTTAAATCCTGATTGACAATTAGAAAAAAGAATAAAAGTAAATCCTCAAAGAACACACAAAAAATTGAAATGACTTTAATTCTTAAAATTAATAAACAGTTCAATTTTGTAACAAAAAAAAATCACTTTTGATTTTTGTTGTATAATGTAAAAAAAAAAAATTATTTTGACTTTCTCTTACCTTGGTGTGTTCTTTGGATTATATATGCCAAAATTAAAGCTAATCTGTACATTGACAGAAATAATTGATTGACAGAAAAATAATTGACAGAACATGTATCAGAAGTATCTTAATCGAAATTGTATCGTCGATTCTGTAAGTGAGATAGAGCAGGTAATCTGATATGCGGCCAAATAAAACTCTTTTGATAGTCGAGTGTATTTAAAATACAATTTAAGGGCCATTCGGATAAGAAAAAAAGTAAAGAATCCTTCGCAATGAAATACGAGTGTTTGATTAGGAACATATCGTACACATTATTCATGAGCGTGCATGGAGTGTGCTCGCGCATATGCAAATACATGGCGTTGTCCAAAAGGCAAATACATGTTACCGTAAGATAAGACTGTTCAAGGTTCAAGGGCTCCAGGATTGTTGGGGATATCAGGAAGGACTCTCGCGGTCCCGATCGAACCACGGATTATTAGCGATAAGCTCTTTCGCCGAGCATAAAATTCATCCTTTCACACTCTTCTCGACGCCTCTTTTCCGCATGCACTTTATATTAGATTTAAACTTACGCCGCACTTCTGACTTCGTTAAAGGTTGACTAATTAAGCGTAAACGGCGTAATAAAAAGTACAAATTAAGCGAAAGCAGAAACAAGAAAAGATCATTTGCGCACAGAAGAGAAGATTTTAAGTATGTTCTTCGCACTAGCATGTATAATAACTTTGGTAATAGCGTGCAAAAGTTTAATGAAAATGATACTGTTCGCAAGATGTTGGAAGATTCTTTTAAAGAATCGGAGATAAAGAGCTCAGCAGCTGCAAATCTAAAAATAACTAATAGATTTCTTCTGTTCTAAAAGTCTTATACCCTAAAATATAACATAGTCCTAAGTTCTGCTTAAATTCGTGCCATATGTTTCTTGTTCTATACTCTATATTGATTATTAGATAATTGTAAAAATAAATATAGGACGTGAATCAAGCTAGGCCTTATTGCTGTATTAATTAAAAAAACAAAAGTTTATTACAACAAATGTTTCGACCCCAATGGGTCAATGTTATACTAGATACAATTTAAAATTAATTATTCATTGTGTACGTCCTACAAAAATTATGTATGATTGTGAGACTTCTTATTAATATGTAAAACATGTAAAAATAAATGCTCCATTATTTGTAAAAACACGACATTGTAAAAACATTACGCCGCTTGGTGATCATCAACGGTTACCAACGGTGGCCACCAAGTGGCGTAATGTTTTTACAATGTCAAGTTCCTTTCCGAATAATGGAGTATTTATTTTTACACGTTTTATATATCTCGAAATGTTTGTAATAAACTTTTGTTTTTTTAATTAACACAGCATTAAGACCTAGCTTGGCTTGTAGCCCTATATTTATTTTTAATTTTATAAATTATTTGAGCCTTTTTTCTTATATTATTTAATAAAATTTTCTTCTTCTATTTTTAATAAGTTATTTTTTTCAGTGCATCCTCATTCCCTGTTTAGCATCCATTTATTAATATTATCTAATATCAAGTGTGACCTATGCAACGCAGTAGACCACGACTAAATGACCGGATACACACAGTCTGTGTATACAATCTGTGTGTATCCGGCCATTTAGATAATTCAATTTCCTTTAAGTGAAATAATAATAATAGCGTGGCCCGAAAAAGAATTTGGATGTTGGGGTAGGCACAGTAGACGACAAAGAATAGGATAGGTTGGTAGGGAGACGAGAATGGGAGAAAATGGGAGAACGGTGGAAGAGCAAGTCATTTGTACGAGTCGCCGAATATAAATACCAAAGACGAAGTTAAAAAGTCACCAGTAGAGGAGCGGACCCAGTATTGTGAGCTATCGCAAATATCAGCCTTGAATTACTTCTAACGGGGCAAGAGGACTCGGTCGTAAGATCAAATATTAGCATTAGTGTAGTTGCATGTGCTTATGCGTACATAACATTATTACACATAACATAATTACATTTCTTTTTTTTTATGCTTACAAATCGATATAAGCAATGATTTCTAGCATCGATTTGTAAATAATATGTCAAACTTGGTGAAAATTTTTCTTAGAATTTAAAAAATTTTTTCAAATTTCTGAATAATTTTGTAACTTCTAGAAAATTTTTATTTAATTAGAACACTTTTTAAAAGTGTCAAAAAAGTTTATACATCTTTTTTAGAATTCTTTATGTATATAAAATTTAAAGTATTTTAACATTTCAAAGATTTCTCATTCTATAATTTTTGATGAAAACTTATAATAAAATCTAAAAGACTTTAATGCATTATATATAATAATCACATATTCTGTTTCTTCATGTTTTTCAAATTGAAAGGGACAAATATTTTTGACAATGTTCTTTATAAATAGTGTGATCTCTCTCTCTCTCTCTCTCTCTCTCTCT
>NW_017259490.1:2855554-2866968 GCF_001594045.1 Atta colombica | reverse complement strand
GCTCTCTCTCTCTCTCTCTCTCTCTCTCTCTCTCTCTCTCTCTCTCTCTCTCATGTCATGTTCCTCATAACTGAGAGTGATCCTAAACATGGTTAAACAGTATGATATTAGATCGTTTATATAAGAATCATACAAAAGTACTCAGTTTTAATACAAAAGTACTCAGTACTTTTAACGTTGGAACGTTGTAACATTTAATAGAAGGTACGAACCGAAGATTACATCGCAAGTCATGGAAATGGTTGAGGACTATGTTAGCGGAAGTAATATGCAACGTCGTGACGCTCAGGACGTCATAGATGAATTTAATTGTGAACTATCAAACATGCGAGGAAAATGTTTAGATATCGGTTCGGGTCCAGGGAACATTACCAAGGAACTGTTACTTCCGATCTTGCCACATGATGCGGAGGTAGTAGGTAAGTAAATGAAAATTTGACGGTATGCGTGTTTCTTTTAATAAAGAATCATTTCGTAGGCGCAGATATATCCGAAGCGATGGTGAATTACGCCAGTCAAAAATATAATGATGAAAAACGATTGTCCTTCGTTATTCTGGACATCGAAACATCGGAATTGCCAAGTGACCAAGTCGAGCAATATGATAATGCCGTGTCTTTCTATTGTCTGCATTGGTGTAACGATATATGGTATTTTACTTTCTTGGGTAACATTTAAAAAAAAAAGCTTTTGTAAATAAAACAATTTCTATAATTAATTTTGTATTATTAGAAGAAAATTATGCGAAAAAAATTTATATATGTTATATTAACGAATGCTAATCAACATTAAAAAAATATCTTAATTTTTTAAATTAAGTTGCTAAATTTTCAGGCGCGCTTTACAGAATATTTACAAGTTACTGCGACCAAATGGAAAAGCGCTTGTAATGTTCCTTGGATATCATTCTGGATTCGAGGCATATCTACAACTCAAGCAGTATCCACGATATCAATCTTATCTTCAGGCATTAATAATAAAAATAAATAAAACACGTTTAACGATAATGTTAACATTAAATTCAAATGCTTGTATCCTCTTCTTTAAGGATGCATGCCGTTACGTGCCGTACTTCCAACGAAGAATGTGTAAAGATGTCAGAGCGAGTCTGCGAAAAATGCTTGAGGATGTCGGCTTTGAAATTCTGCACTGTAGCAAAAGGGAAAAAAGTTATCACTACAGCAAACAAAGCCTCAAAAGTAAGATACTGAATAACAAGATAAATTATTATCTGTACACGTATAAGAATAAATTAAAGCATTGTAACAAAAATTAATCGTCGCAACTAAATAAGAATTTTTGTCTCTTTGTTTATATAAAATAAAATCATATTTGTATTTTTGCAGACCACGTGTGCGCTGTTAATCCTTTTATGAAGCGGCTCCCCGATGATATGAAAAGCGAATTTATAGACAATTTGCTAAATGAAATCATGAACCAAAATGTTCTGATTCCGCTTAAAAGCAAAAGCAAAAGCAGCCAAGAATACTTAATATTGCGATATTATCTACTAATAGCATACGTACAAAAACCGGCATCAGCTATTTGAAAATTTTTTAATTATTTACAAAATGTGTATATTTTTAGATTATTTTATTATTTTTAGATAATAAGTGATGCAAGATTAAAAACAATTAAATTTCAATCATTCAAATAAAATTCAATCATTATGTAAAATAATGTATTATTACTATAATTATGTACTATAATTAGATTTATATTTTATAGTTTTTTATAATTTCTAAGAATGTAATGTTTTTACGATTATTACATATATCGAAGTTTTAAAATTGACTCTAATTTGCCCTTCTATTTTCCTGATATTTTTGTTAGTCTTTAAGAGTCCTTTAACTTAATTGCATTTATTATTATCTGATCTTGACAAAATAATGATAATTAATTACATTTTATAAATCAAATAAAGAATACTAATTAATTTAGTAAAACCTGTTATTTAGTAAAATTTGTTACTCGATATAGTTATATTACATCGATATAAACTTTAAACAGAAATTTACGTTTTTATGAAACATGTAAAAGTGACGAAAGGAAAAAAAGAACAAATACATATCACTTTCAGCAGCTTGTGCCTCCTACACACTAAATTTTATGTATATATTGTACGCTATATCTTTGATTTTACAATAGTACAGCCATTTATAGAATATCGTTATTATAACTTATGGATCATATCGTACGGATACAAGAATGGGCGTTTCGGTATCGATATTCGTATAGCGGGTAATAATATTTCTAACTTTGTTCTCTAAAAAATACACATCCAGGCTTACAAATAGTAAAACCGCTGACATCGATCGTGTTTGTTGACATCCAATGCGTGCCTCTCAGAAAATACGACTAGCAAACCCGAAAGGTCATACGAGCAAGCTCATATTAATTTCTCGTAACATATAGCGATAATTAATCGCACAATTATTTCAATTCGTACAATTACAAAGGTTCTCTTAAACAGTTGTTCTAAAGAGTCGTATTTCGCAAATAGTCGTATTTCGAGCGGCAGCGCATTTCAGGATGGAAGCGATCCAAACCATTGTGTGCCACGAAATATCCTCTGTTCGAAATTTCTCCGCATTCATTTGCAAGCTATTTTTCAGTTATTTGCGTTGCAACTGACCTCCCCTTGACTCTCGCATTCATAAATCGCTGTGCAAGCAAGTTCGGAGACATAATCTCACTGTGAAATCAACACGGCGCAGATAGAGGATTTCTCGGCTGAAAGCATGAATTTTTGTTGTACCTCGATATTCAAATTGAGTATTAACAACGCCGTAGTTAATCGCAACAGAAGATGTATTTTAAACACCCGCCGCACGTATATTCCGTCTTATGCTCCTGTGAACGTAATCGATAATGCGCGAAGACTTTTTTTTATCTCTCAGTATATTCTAGTTATCGAGACCTTCCGCAAATACCCGCCTATTTCCTACATTACGAACGAGGACATCACCTGTCACAGCAGTAACATTCCACGATCCGCTGTGATTCCTGATTAGCATATAATACGTAACAAACGTGCTCTCGAGTTCGAGCAGTATACTTTATACATATAATAATTGCGAGAGTCGTAAAGTATCGGATCTCTCTTATGAGTATCAATCTGCTCTCAAATCTCATCGCTTTAGCCTTCCATGGCATTTCACATTATTTAACTTTACGAAAGATAATATCATAACTCCAAAGAGCAGACTTTATGAATACGCGTTAAATACATATTTTATTTCGATTTACAAAGCAAAAGCTGTAACTGGAAAATTATATAAATTTCAAATATTTTATATATATTAATTAATCGTCTAAAATGCCTGAAACGTGCATTTCGAGAGCGAGATTTTCGAGCGTCTGTAATCCGAATGCCTTGTAATTAGTTTAAGTATTAGTTATTAGCTGTCTTAAGATGTCTTAAGATGCCTTAAAATGTCTAAATCGTTTGGGACGATATTACTGAAACATACTTTTATCGATTATGAGCTAAATGGTAAAACGGAGTGAATAAGTAACGCTTTTTTAATATATCAATCGCTTAATTGGTAATTTCTTATTTCGTAGAAAGGACATCGAACATCAAATACGATTATTTATAGAAAAGAGGGATTATACCTGGGATGAGAACAGCGAAGGATGATCGAGGGCAAGGCACAAGTGAGTCAGAGAGAGGAGAAATTATTTTGTATGACCCTTTACGCATTCTAGCATCGCGAGGTTTATCGATTAAAATCGATATATCGCGAGATATACACACACGCATACATATGATGTATATTATATTATATAATCAGACACTGACATAATAAGTAATCGACAACTATCGCTAACAGCGGGACAAATATCTTATTTCTATTGACACTTCCACACTTTCTTATGTTTACTTCTCAGCGTGAAGCGATTAATAATTCATTTTTTTTAGACCATTCCCGAAAATATAACCCGAAAATATCGGATTAAAGATGAACAGAGATGCCCGTTGAAAAGAATATTTGGAAAACGCATGACGTAAAAGTACATTGTAAAAAAATATCGCAGGATCTATTTTACAGAAATAGACACATTGAATGAGAATTGAAATAAGTTTCAAACTTTATGAATGAGAAAAGTCACAAATTCATGAACGTTAAAGAAAAAGATCCATGATCTTGAAAAATATCAGCTTTTTTTATAAAGCAAAATATTTAGATAAAATCAAGAGTTGCGAAGAATTAATAATTCATTCATAAATTAGGAGTAATAATTTTTAAAGATATCGTATAGATCTACAGAAAGAGAAATCACAAAAAGATCCAGCAGGGAAAAATCTATAAAAATCTTTTTTTTAAAGAATTTGTAAAATCTGTAGAACGATGACATCTACAATTCCTTAATCTGCGAACAAAATCTGCAAGTATCTATAGAAATAACATCTCCGTTCAAGATCTGATTCCTTCACGGAGCTTCATCACATCGATGCTTCATTAATCACCGCGTAAAAAATCGCTACATGGCAAGAAAGCATAGCCGAAATTACGTATAGCTTTAATTCTCAGTAGCGTTTCCTTTCGATTCTTTCGTCGCGCATATCCGAATACATGTCGAAATACGCGCCATGTCGCTCGAGAACCACGCTTACTATAAATTCTCATTTACCGCATGATAGCGGTAGAGAGAACGCGAATAGAATACATTAATTACGCATTTAAGACCGTTGCTGCTTAGGTACTTTCATAGTGGGATGTCGTCGTTGGATTTAGCATGGATGAAATGCACGTAATCAAAATGCGACACGCGCGATGAAAATTTCAGAATTTTAAATTTAATTATCATAAACGAAATAAATGGACAGGAAGCATGAGAAATTAAAAACACAAGTAATTCAGTAGTTGCTAGAAATCGATCATCATTATGCATATCAAATGCTGCCTAATTATGTTTAACACTAAAACTGCGGATCTAAATTAAGCCAATCATGATTCAAGGTAAATTTGGCATTTTGTACGAGGGAGGGTTGTTATCATAAAAGTAAAATTAATTACTAATTAAGTATGATTATTTATGAAAAGTCACAAAAATCTAAAGCTCTACGTACAAATTTAAATGAACTGTACAAGAAAAATTATTAAATAGATTAAAAATTGTACGGCCGCGGTTCTAATATTATCGCAACATATTCGTTCCGATTTATTTCTCGTAAGCACTACACAATAATCTCACATCCAATTAAATCCGTTTAAAAACCTGCATCGATACTATTATAAATGCACGATGCTCCGATCAATATCTATTCAACTTAAATTAATCAAGTTAAATTAATCATAAATAGAAAAAGAGGAGCGGGAAAAATACAGGAGATAAAATGCGAAATCAAAACAAATTTGTAAACACAACAAATCGTTATAATCTCTCGTTTACAAAAACGGAAGAATACGGACCGACGAGTTGAACTAATCGTCGATTAGAGAGAAAGAACGAGAGGTTACATAACCGGAAATACATAAAAATCACGAAACATATTACGATAATAAAACGGTAACGATAATGGATCGACTTGGACGAGACGATCGAACACGAGCATGTGGTCAGCGCCGAACGGCCAACGCTAATTGTAAGTATAACGAGATTCGGCGCGGCACGTCGTTCGTGCTGCCGAGACTAATAGCGAATTCGATTGAACGCACTCAGCACGCACTGGTGCAATTAAGATATTATGGCGTACAAATTGATGTTAAGTTTATGTATTTAATATAAATATTGGAACGAGTTAATATAAATTTAATATAAATATAATTAAATTTAATGTATATTTATATTTATATATATATATTTTTTTTTTATTTAATAATGTAAGTATTATTTAATGTATAAATATAAAAACGTAAAATCCTCAATATATTTCAATGAAAATGTATAATGCCTTGTTGAACCAGCTATTGGTTGTAAAATGGATTTATTATTAAATGTTCGTACATTTTAATCCACACTTCGGATCCTTTCTAATATACAGTGCTATCTGAAGTTCGTTCGAATATCACTTTGACTAGGTTCACTAGGTCATTGATAATCATTACCAGGAAGTATAATGACCTAGTCAAAGCGATATTTAGGCGGATTTCAGATAGTACTGTATATTGGAAAAGAAGATGGAAGAAGTGGGTCGAAACATATGTGTATTTAATAATATAATAAATCAATTCCACACAACCAGTGACTAGCTCAATAAAGTATTATACATTTTCGTTGATTTATATCAACTTTAGCTTTACGTACTATTGCTTCCATACTCAATATATTTCATTGTATTGTAAGTAAAGTATATTATATTTTATATTATAATTCGAAATATTTGCATTTCACTTTTATTCTCAGAAAGTTAATCATGAAACTTTTTTTCCCTAAGATGGAAACGCGAAAAGTGAAAATTTTTTGTGTGTGACTATATATGCACACATACTTAAAAATTTTCAACTTTTTACGTTTTCTAGAGAAAAAGTTATGATCGATACATTAATAAGTATACAATTGACTTTAATATGTACCAGTATGGACTATAAGTGCGTTCAACCGGATTCGCTACAAGTTAAGGAGGGAAGACAATTATTTGACAAATCATTTTGTACGGGACGCGACTATTCTCAGTACAAAGTAGATAACGTATACGTCTGTACATGCCGTACTCCGCCACGAGGTGCAACGCCGTCAGGCATCGCACTATCGATCGCTACGTCACAATCATCGACGAGTTTGCTCTTCTCCCGTTCTCTTCGCGCTCTTTTCCTCTTTTTTTTCTCGCCGCCTTCTTTCCTTTTTTCTTTCTCTTTTTCTTTTATTACGAACAAGCGTTATATATAATCAAATGAGCACCCTACGTTACAATCTCAACGATCGAGTTCTCCATCGTGAAGCGGGATCGTTGAACGTAAGATTCGCGCTTCAATGCATTTTTTATTTTTAAAGCAATACGTTTGCTTTCTACAAATCAAGACGCTATCGATCGCTAAAGATAAATGTGCAGCGTTGTAAGGCGAGGTTCCTCGGGATGCGGAGTTCATCGTCAACTCGGACTAATAACGCAGGCTTTCTATAGAATATCGTCGTTGCATCTTTACACATACTTTGAGTTTACTTCATTGTAGATTGAGAACTGATGATAGTGTCGCTGTTAAAATTGATAGACGATCCAAAAACGCGGCGGCGGCTACGCAACGGTAAAATTCTAATTTCTTCGTAATATCAGTGCAGCCTAATTGACCGCCAGAATATTATATCTCTTGCGAATGTTTGAAATGAAGAGATTATATATATGTATGTATGTATATATATATATATATGCATATATATGCTTTCTTCATAGATATCCGTCAAAAGATTTTGTTTTCGCTGTCTTCGACACGAATAGATCGAAGAGGGACGCAATGTCGAGGACAATAATATGGTCAGGTACGAAGAATCGTTGTTAAGGAAATCCTTACATGTGATGAGCACGAGGGATTGACGTGACGGAGGGATACGATAAACACGAATAAAAGTAGGCAAAAGATCATGGATGAACTTGCTGTGGATAATGATCTAACGCTTAGTTTGTCAACAGCGGCGGACGTTTAGATGCTTCAATTTGAAACCTCGGGACTAAAGCAGCTAGTGCAATATCTTCTTGATAGAACGGAACGGTACAATAAGCTGAGCCAAGTCACTACGATCGTTTGTAGGCCGTTTCAAACTACGCATACCTTATAAATGTACACCTGCGAATTTCGCGGTTACTCTAGAACGACAGACACGTCCGTTAGGGGGATCCGCGACGCAGGTCGATGCGTTCTATAAACATCTATTTGGCAAATCTTAAGTGTAATCGGTACCTCCGGAAGACACCGGCACTAGAGTCGACCACCTTGGCGTTAAGATATCGATAGAGAGATTCTAGAGAGAGTGAAAGCGATCCTCGAATCAGGGATCCTTCATTAAAAACGGAAAAGCATTGTTCAAGAAAAAAATTAACGTCAAAGTGGTCGAGACTCAAGACAGATATAAGATCGATAAGGTACAAATTGATAACATTGTGACGCACGCATCAATTGACGTTGCGATTAATTAACAATCCGCGAACGTGTTCGTCGTAGCGTAGAGAATTCTTATTTTGTTGTTTCCTGTAGTTCTTATATTAACAACGATTATATACTAGCGCTACAATTTTTCTTTTTATGGCTATCCTACGATTAACAACATCAACAACAACAACAACACATATAATATATCAACGTGAATATATATGTATATATATGTATATATTATATTTATATGTTCCGTTAGATCTAAACTTATCTCATGTACACACGCAACTGTGTGTAATGCATACGTGTACATATGTACGTTACGAATGTAGGAAGAAAAACTACCGATCATGTCCCAAGTAAGTATGTATGACATTCATCCACATACAATACATGGAAAAAAAATCTCCGATAAGATTACATATAGCGATTTGATCTGATCTAGTCGTAGGACATAAATGCATAGGTAGATCACACGCAAAGTGACTGTAATCGAGGAATTGGATGCAGCGTAAATAGCTTTGGAAAAACATACTTAAAACTTATACAATCGAAAAAACAAAGCGACAAATAATCTACAGTCACAATATTCTAATATAAGTATAATAATATTCAGATGCAATATATATAATTGTATGAAGAATAATAGCAATATGATTTCCAACTTCTCAATTGATGGAGATAACAAAGTTAAAACTTGAATAAATACCATTGGAACATAAGGAAAACCTAATATAATTGGAAATACGCATTCTATTTGCTCACTCTTATCGCTTATATCTAATTATCTCAATATCGTCATCAACCATATGACTGAGTATAGCTTAATTAATGAAAATCCAAAACGATCGTTTCAATGCCAATAACCGACATGAGAGAAAAATTAATTATCTCTATATACATATATATTAATATCGCAAACTCGAAAACAATAATTAGTCCGCAAAGTAAAGCTCGTACTAAAATCTGCTTCGTTACAGAGAGGCGAAACATCGAAAAACTTACGAACGTATAACAAACTAACAAGATTCGAGATAAAAAAAAACACTTCGAAATAAATATTAGCACTGGACAAAAAGTATTAATATGTGACGATAGAAATATAGTATACTGTAGAATTTACGCATCGTATATTACGTATACACTTAATCGATTTCTTCTATTACACCACCTCAAAATGCCACAGAGGATATGTATTTCATCCAATGTGGCATTCGTCCAATTTCGCAAAAACTTTTATGTATGCATATTGATCTGTTCGTGTATTCCGAGCGTACCAGATAGAATTATACATACATTGCGTTAAATATCGTTCGCATTATTCTTAAATCTATTTACCGTACTCGAATAAAATCAGTCGCGTCTGCTACAACCTCATGAACAATTGGTAACTTCGTTTATGAAAAAAAAATACTATCGCGATAATTAATGTCGACTAAAAAATAGTAACTCTGCGTACTTTTTAGAGATAAAGTATAAAATATCAGCTATTCTCCCTCTCTTTTACACTTTGTCTCTTTTTCTTCCCCCCTCCCCCTCCCTCCCTTTCTCTCTTTCTTTCCTGTAAAAGACGCCATAGTGATTGTTCAAAGATAAACTAAATGCTGTACTTTTTACATCTATTGTAAATGAAATATTAAATCTGAGAGAGGTGCACAGGATATAACTATAAAATTCTTAAGTTTATAGATGCACTATCGCTTGCAATAATAAATGCGTATGTCTTAATTGCTCTTTCAGTTTTTTTCTGCTTAAAACTCGATAATCGTGAATAGTTTATTCAATATTTTTTCCTTCACTCTCGATAAAAAAATGCAAATCGCTTGCAAAAAATAATGTATAAAAAAGAGCAGAATATAATAAAATGATAATAAAATGCTATTATTGCACGCGATGGTACAATTATAAAAGTGATAGTTATATAAATATATAATCTATAAATTATATAATATATTTATAAAATTTTGTTTAAGTTTATAAAAATAACATCGTATTTTCCAGCATTAATCACATCAAATTTAACACATCAAAATTACATAATTTCAAAATATTAAAAATGCAAAAATAGAAATCAACAAAATTGATATAAGCTCGACGAAATTGTAAAACAATACAGGCATAAAAAAGCAAAAATTTAACAAAAATATATATAATTAAGATAATAAAGATAATAATATCTTTTAAGAAGCTCAATGTAAAATGTATCGAGATATAATTCGTATTGAGAATTCGTTCAAGTAGTTCGTTCAAGTAGTTATACTTTCATATCTGTGCGTATACTCTTATTCGAAAACTATAATATAATTGATCAGATCAAATTATGGCTCTTTCGATGTAAGTACATGCAATGAAGGAATGTACTTAAATTTATAATTATAAAGCGTAAAGAAAAAAAATTTTAATTTCAAAAATACTAAATGCCTTGAGATCGCTTATACAGTACACTTGCTTGTGCAACTAGATCAAACACAATTTAACGATAATTTTGTGCCTAATTGCCAAATATTTATCAACAAATAAGTTTCAAAAATTCAAAAAACTAATTCTTTAGACTGATATAAAGAAACGCAATTCTTCGAAACATAAAATAAATAATAGAAATTACAATGACAAAATAACCGTGTCTTTTACTTAAGTATATAAATATAACATTAAATATATTATCTCCATAAAAGTTTCTTCTTTTTCTATTTGATTTGATCGTTTCTCATACGATTATCGCCAAGCAGAATATGATTCATCCCGTATACTTCTACCTTTATTAAATCAATACGTTAAATAAATAACAGATTTATACAATAGACTTATGACGGGATAAATTTTAATTCTAAATTCGTTATTACTACGAAGAATTCCCTCATAGATACCTGTATACACGTATCATAGTAGCCTAAAATATCGTACAATTAGAAACAACAAGGACAATGTTACATCGTAACATTTTTGATTGTCTTCCTCAAAGAGGTTTGCCCGATCGTAATCGTTCAGAATACAAAGACTCTATACAATAGAATACTGGCACTCTCGTGCCTCCAACACAACAGTGTCAGTATTTCCACGGCATGGGCATCCCCGGAAAAAAAAATTTATTTTATATGGAGTATTTTCAGTCAAAAATATATCAGATCACGCGCGTTCGTGTAGACTTCTCTCAGCATTTTCCAATGTTTCTCCTCTAGGCCAAAGAGATTTCACCCTTTCAATATACTTCTTACATTATTCTGACTGGAATCTCCTGAGATCTGATCTTTTAATAATCGAAGACCAATCTAAATGGAGCATTTTGGAACGAGATTTGAGTCAGTTTATGTAGTTGATTAAATAACGATGCCTTATGCATATAACAACAATATTAAATTAGCACTTAGGAAGGTTGTT
>NW_017259490.1:2854954-2855454 GCF_001594045.1 Atta colombica | reverse complement strand
TATATATATATATATATATATATATACACACACACACACACTTCTCTCGCGCGTATTTCTCGCAAATGATCTTAATGCTTCGTTAAGATCATGCAAATATGTAATGTATCGCAACTGTCACATCTCAGCGACTCATAGATTCCAGAATCTCTCAGACTGCTTAATACTATGTGCAAATAATGCAAAACTTATATTTTTCATTAAAATCTGACTTTTGGTATGTTCGAGGAGACACTATTAGCGTTACTTCTGTTCATTCTATCATCGTTATTTATTAGACATAAAACAAGAATAGAATGACACAAATAGCGCTAATAGCGTTTCCCCGAATGCACCTATTATCTCTTTCTCTCTTTTACTAAGCAAATATTTTATCATTAAAGAGATCAAGATATAGACGTTTTCACGAGGCACAATCGATTAAGAAATCGATCGGCATGTACGATTAACGCTTATCGAATAATGATCATCGTAGTAAAAGATACAGTGTTAAAGTAATA
>NW_017259490.1:2850207-2854854 GCF_001594045.1 Atta colombica | reverse complement strand
ATATATATACAATTGTACCGTACATAAGACATTAACTTGTCATATAGCACCGAGCTGCCTGAAATCACGTGATCTCTCGTTACAATACCGTCAATACGGTGGTAAATTCCCGGCGGGATGGCAAAAACGTTTCATCATCGCCGAACAATTATAGATAAGTGCTACGTGCAAACGTTCTGTTAATCGTTATTGATTCGTTTTCTTGTACAAGTGTCGGGAAAATATTACATCCAAGTAATATCTTGCTTTTTTTTTCTCCACATACGTCTCGTTACAAAACTGCGATTCGCGTTTGGTGCACCAGATTACATAACTGGACGATGCGTACAATGGCACGAGACATAAACATCCGTGAATCAATGTCATATCCTTATTTAACACATAACTAGATGACTCGTTTCGTGAGTCAATATGTATTCTCGCTGAGTGATTCGGGCAAGCTAGCTCCGCCAGACGGTGACAGGGGTAACTCACCACTTTCGTATTTGCTGTAGCGGCTACTATACTCGGCCAGCAAGTTAGCTTTTACCTGTGTTCACATCGGAATATATAAAAAGATTTCACGAATAAAATATATGTTATTCGTCATGTTAGGATGCAAACCTTGGCTCGCTCCTCTTCCAGTTTTTGCCGCACTTCTTCATGTTGTCTTTCCAATTCCGTTCTTTTCTTGTCATAAATTTTCGTTAAACGCGTACATTCGTTTACACCTTTCTCCACGGTCGATTTTGCAACTTCTCGTTTTATACGTTCCAACTCGGCTTTGTCTTTGTGCACCTTGGCCAATTGTTTGACCTAAAGCGATAAAATATATCCAACGATCAGTTTTTATTTCGTATATTTTTATAGAAAAATATTGTAATAGGTAAGTACCTCGCCTTGTCTCGTAGCTTGCAGCTTTCGTTTAACATCTGTAGTTTCTCTATCTAGAAGCACCTGAAGCATTTTTAATTGATTGGATTGTGATGCTCTCATTACTTTCTCGACAGTTGCAAAAAGATTCTCGTAATATTTTTCCTGTAATTCACGTTCTTGTTGAACATGCGCCTTGCATACGGCTAAAAATCGTTCACTTTGACTTCTGGGTAAACCTCTGGTTCCTTCGATTCCCTCACGATTTTCCGTATCCTCCGGACATTCGGAAGTCTCAGGCATGGTCAAGGTGCTTAAACCCACTTCACTCGAAAAACTGCTTAAAAAATAATGCGACTGAATATTGTAGCAATTTCTGCCATCTTGTTTCGTATACTTACATAGTTTTACTCGACAGTCGTTTTACCAGCCTGTTGCTCATATAAAATTTCGATCTATGTTTCTCGCCGTCGATCGAGGCTTTCTGCGACTGTAACCGCATTTTTTCTTTCTCATGCTTTTTCCTCAGAGATTCAAGTTTCTTCTCAAGTTCCATCTTTTTCTCCCTGACCAGCTTGTTTTCCATGAGTTTTTCCAAACTTTCGGCTATTATTTCGTCACTTACTATAACAAAGACGAGTTGCCAAAGTGAAAAAAGAAAGATAAATTGATTTTAGTGAAAATAATTAAAAAATAAAAACACTTACTATTGCTAGCATTGACTGGGCTTTTATTTATAGACGTATCAACTGGTTGAACTGCAGGACAAGGAGTATCATCGTCCACATCCACTGTGTCTGAACTACCTAAGCCACCGATAGATGGTCTACTATGTAAGCTACTAGAAGTTGGTAAAAGACTTGGCAATTCGCCTATGGATTGTAATCGTTTAGCTTTTACAACTTCCTCCTGCAAAAATAACATTGTTATTAACATATAAGAGAATCAAATCACACGTAAAAAACTTACAGCTGGTTTAGCAGTACTAGGAGTATCGCCAACTTTACTCTTATCCTATAAAATGTTAGTAATGTTAGTAATGTTAGTAAATTTGGAAAAAAACAAATTAGGAAGCAAAAAGATTAGTAAATCGCTTAGCAATATTTTAAATCATACTTCGATTTCTTCCGGTTCTTCCAAATAATCTGTAAGAACCAATAATTGGTTCTCTCTCTTCTCCACTTCGCTCTGATATTTAATGGGATTCGCCAAAGCTTCAGCAAGTTCACTCAAACCATCAGGAACGTAATCTTTCACGATAACGTGTAAAAACAGACTCGCTAATGGTAGGGGTTGCCCACATTCTGTTCTTAATGCTACATGTCTATATCCTGGGCATAATCCAACTACGGGAAGTACCCTGTGACCGATTAAACGTCCAGATTCTTCGTACGCCGCTATCCTTATCGAGGCAAGTTCCGGCAAAACTACCTGAGAATGTGTAAACAACACATTATACAAAAAAATATTTTATAAGAAAACTTACAATTAGAAATTTATGCGAATTATTATTTCACCTTCTTAAATACGAACGGTTCTTCGTCATATATAGGATTAATACCATTATTCGGTACAATTTTTGTACGGAATTTCTTTCTTACAGTATCTGCTGGTAAACCGTACATGTCGACTTCCACGTAAGTTCCTACTCTTTTGTCGGTTAAAAATTGTGCGGATATTACATGGATATGAACCGTGCCTGCTATAATACCATCAACAGTAGATTCAGCGAAGGGATCTAACCGTCGATCTTTTCTTCTCATAAATTCCGGTTTTAATAGATAACCACAACGTTTATTATACTCAAATATTCCCAGATTTAATTGCATTGCCAGATCTGTTATAAATAAAATCAAGTTTACTTTAACAGTAAATGATAAATAATACCAGATAAAACTCTTATTTACCGAGTGTTTGATAATTTAACGCAACCAATTGACATCCCGCATTCCAAAATACTTGTGGCATAAAATTACTGGAATCAAATCTCGTTCCTGCTGGATAAACCCTAGATAGTTGATGTTTGTTGTAATTCACAAATTCTAATGGTTTTTCTTTCAAAAGAGTCGTAGCTTGTTTTTCGTCAAAAGATGACATTTCGTACATACGTTTTTTTTCTACAAATACAAACGACATAAAAACTCACCGTTTTCTCAAAATATGAAAAGAATGCATATAATATTCGTATTAAGACACTTTACGCACTTTCAGCCGATTCGAAACTATTGAAGTGTACGGGTTGCACATAATTAACTAAAGCTGAAATTTCTGCGCCCGCCTCTGTCTCTTTGGCCGCAGATTTATCTGGTGCGCCTTTATCACCTATTTTCAGTTTTATATCTTCTACATTAGATTCATCGTCCTCCGTACTCGATTCATCTTCTTCGTCTAAATAAAAAATCAATTCATCGAATATGCGTGTCTCTTTTATCAACATATTTGCAATTTCAATTTCATATTACCAACCTTCATCATCCTGGCCACTGTCTTTACTACCCTGTCTTTGTTGCAACATCGGCAAATGAGGAATATCGCCATTTCCAATTTGCTGCTCATTTTCAGGTGCGACATCATCCATTTCATTCTGAGGTATAATATCCGGCGGAGGACCGTTTTCTCCTGCAGCAGATAGATTCGCCGTTCCATTAGTTTCATTCTCTGTGGTACCTTCAACAGTATCTAAAGCTTGTTGCTGCTTTTTCTGATGCTTTTTATGATGATGGTGATGTTTCTTTTTATTTTTTATTATTATTTTGCGCTTTAGTAACTCCGGTGGTGGAAGTTCTTGACCAGGCTCTAACTAAAAATAAAAAAATACCATTTAATTACAATCATAATTTTTGCGCAAGATTTACAATTTAACTTCTCCATTAAGCATAACATTTAAAAATACCTTGTGCGATTCAAGTGGCGCATCAAGCAACATTTCCCCGAAAAAGTCTCTGCAGTACTGAGCGATTTTGGCTTGCTGCCTTGGATTGCAATGATTTTCGAAACTGAGAATAACTGGATAGTCAGATGTTTTAAAAGCGGTCTCAGCAATTGCCTCTATCACATCTCGAGCACATATTTCAGGTACGAATGTGTATCTAAAAAAAATTTAATTATCAATTTTTTTAATTATCAATTAAATACTTTTTTATATAAAAGCAAAATAATTGTGATGATATTTATACCCATGTACAATAACAGGTTCGTCAAATTTTCCGTTCCAAAAATCTAATTCAACGCATCGACAACCAGATAGAAGACATTGACGATAAATTTCTACAGAACTTCTTCCAGTAAGTTGATGTCCTGAATAGAAGAAATGTTTTATAAATACTCAAATTAAGTGTGATGTACTAAGTGTTACAAATAATTATAACAACAGTTGTATACCTGTTAAATATGTATTGTGACTAGAATTTATAAAGTAATGCGGAAGCGATTGATCCATATCGTCAGACAATTCAAATTTAGAGACAGCAACAATCGGATTATCTTCACTCATAAGATATCTCAAAAATCCGTCAAAACTCAGTTGCCCTTTATTTGCATTACATTTATTAGGTTCGTATTGATTTATAATATCCTTTGCCCTTGCTTCATTTGCATAGGGATACAATATCTCGTTAAGGCGCGGATCTCTTTGCGACTTGTTCAAAAAGTCCACAAATTGCGAAACAGACATTACTTTACGTCTACCAATAATTCCTTCAAACACTTTTTCCACATCTGATCTCTGAGTCAGTGACTTGTAAAAGTTGAAGAAATCTTCGAATTGAAATTTTAACAACGGCACGACGTCATTCT
>NW_017259490.1:2846498-2850107 GCF_001594045.1 Atta colombica | reverse complement strand
TATATATATATATATATATATACAAAGGTATTTTACAGTAAAATTTTTCAAGGTTAATATTTACGACTTAGAACAGAACTCACTTTGCCGGATGGAAAGCCAGAAATATCGAGTGCTTTCTCAACACGCTTGCGGTCATCTTTGTTTTGTGCGAACATTTTTACTATACTGTAAAACACATCAAATATAGATTTTATCTTATAAAAGAATCTTACAGACAACGTTAAATTGCACATTACAATATTACTCACTTTTTTACTGGTATCTTTTCATTTTTATCAGTAGTAAGTATAAGCTTGGTATGTGCTTTCAATAAGAACATAGTTGTACTAGTGTTTAATTGAATCAAATTGTACGCCATTTGAAAAAGTTGTTCTGACCAATGTTGTGCTATTTCTGCACGCGTTGTGCAAAAATTAATAAAATTCATATTGACAAAGTCAGAGCCATAACAGATTGTTACAGTTTTATCTTCTAACGAGTCTTGAGAACCCATCGTTACAAGCGATTTCAGCTTTGGATCCTACAGAATAGAATTTTTAATTCGACTATAAATTTATCTTCTCTCTGACACACAAAGCTTAAGACATATAAACAAATGAAGTTCCTAATAATGCCACTACACACTTCAGCGAGAACAAACAAAAAGTTTTATACAATGAACTAACTAAATGTACACAATGCTACATGCAGAAGTATGTCACTTCATTCAAAGTTCTGCTTATTGATTTATAGGAAAACTGATCCAGCTAGGCATGTTATTTCAATGAATACGGAACTGCCTTTATCTACCATTGGTGCTAGTGGTAGTAGGTGTGATAAAAAAAGCAAACTATGTATGGGACATAAAGTAGGTAATGGTCTATTTATAAATTAGTCAATAATTATTATGTGATGATGCTCTGTGCGTCATTGATATAATTATGGAAAAATTAGAATTCTCTTTGATTATTCATTTTTGAGCATTCGTAATTCAGTATTTACTTTATCACCAGTATTTACAATACTACATTACTAGTAAAATGGTTGCTTATGGATACATCAGTAATGGATACATATGCAAACATTCGTTATTGTTAAAAGGAACACAAGTAAAATTAATACCTTTGGTACTTTTGCATATTTTCCTGTGCGAGTATCTCTTATAATTGCTATGTCCAGCATATCCATCTCATTATTTTGATCCACCCAGTGTAAGTAAAAACCATATTTATCCACTTTCAAAGTGACTGGCGTTGCCACCCCAGAATCCTACGATTACATTTGATATTATGAAAGATTTATTTTTGCCGCGTGACTGTTTACTATAATTGATGCATAATGTATTTTGCGATAGCGTCCAAGTTGATGATTTGTATCGGGAAAAGAAAGTGACGCGAGTTATTATCATGGAATTCTAATTCCTTTTTTTTTTGGCGTTGCTAATTAGGAGGAAGCGCCTTTTATGCCTAAAGTGACCTTTTACATTTATACTTTTACTAGCGCTCGACATTAAAACTGTCGATTACCAGCCGTAACATTAAAAATATACTACGAACCTCGTCCCACTTGATAAACTTCTCTCCAGTTTGCAGCTGCTCGGAAACTTCCACCGGCTTTATGTGCATGGTGACACCTGTACCCTTATTGCTTGCCATCCTGACTCCTTGTTATCGCAAAACTTGCGCTGTTCAACACCGAATCTTCTTTATGAACGTAGTGGCAAAGCGATGAGCGGCGTGGAGAACGGCGGTAGCGAATACGCGGACGTTGACCACGAGGATGACGACGATGATGATGATGACGATAGCGGTGGCGACGGCAACGACGACGACGACGACGACGACGATGACGACGACGACGACGAAGACGATGACGACGACGACGACAACGACAACGACGACGATGACGACGATGACGATGACGACGACGACGACTCCAACTCCAACGGTGGTGGCGACGACAATAACAGCAACCACGACGACGACTCCGACGGCGACGACTTCGACGACGACGACGGCGACGACGGCTTCGACGACGACGACGACGACGACGACGACGGCGACGACGTCGACGACATAAGCCTCATTGAGATTTCAAGCATTAGGAGCACCTGGATTACCGTGTTTTGTTCGCCGCTGTTGGTACTAAGGCGAGAGCGACTGTCGCCGTCGTCGTCGTCGTGTTGAGCACACCTCGCGCGTATAAATACACAGGTATATCTTAAGGATGTGCGCTCGACGCGTCCCCGGGAAGTCTGTGAAGGACCTCGAACGTCGAACCCAATCTCTCGCGAGCCGAGTCACGGGTTCAGTCGAATCGTCGCGACTGGACGAAAGTCATCCACGGAGACATTTCATCGACAAGGAAGAGCATGCCGTGATGACGATTGTCCGGAGCACGAATCGGGTCCTTAACCGAACGCGCGCGCGCGCGCGCGCGCACACACATACACGACACGCACGCACACGCACACACACGACAGGACTCGTCAAGAGAGAATGACGAGACAACGATTGAAAACGCGACTAATCACCGATTCTCTGCACGTGTGGTTGGATGTAGCAAGCACTCTCAACAGTCTCAATGCTGTTCTCACGCTCAACCACCCGCTTACTCGTCGTTGATCCAGCACGGCCGCTCGCTCCGAAGCTGCAGCGGCGGCAGCAGCAGCATCATCATCCTCCTTCCGCGCCGAGTATCGCGCCGCACGCCAAAGGCAAGCACCGACAGCACCGCGCCGTCCGCGCGTCGTCAACACCAGGAGGCGCTCTACCGGGAAGACAGCCGCGCGACCGCCGTTCACGCTTCAAAATTCATTTCCACGCCGCGACAATCCACGATCCCCTCGATCGCGACGTCGAAGAGATTCATCAATCATTATTAATTTCTCGCGGCTTAACATCTTTCAATTACAGCGATTTCATCCGATTAACATTAATTTATTTGATTAATTCAAATGGCAGAATTGCTGGAAAGATTATTTTTAGCTGTATAATTCATTGTCCCTGATCTAGTCGATAGTTCTAGTCTGCATTCTAATTTCTTTGAAACAGCAAAAAATTAATTTTATGCATGTCAAAATTATGTATAGGATCTCTTCTTTTTAGTCAAGATTCTTGCATTCATCTTTTTTTTTCTCCAAAGTAGAGAATGAAAAAGGAAAGATAAACCATGCAAAAAGTATTTTAGCTGGAAAGAATCTTGTAGATATTATTTGACAAATAGAGTTCATCTCAGAGTCACTCTCAGCTTCTCTTGAAAACTGATTGAATCGGTTTTTTATTTCTTAATTTCTTAATTTTAGTTAAAATATGCCAAATATGGTTTTTAGTCTTAATTATGAAATTAAAAAAAGTTTTTTTCTCTTTCCGAGAGAAAAAAATTCTTCAAAATTAAACCCATCTAGCATTAATCATTTCCAACAATCATTGCAACACTACACATTCTAATAATATCCTAGTAAACAAGAAACATTTTGGAATATTTCATTAACATTGCAACAACATTTCAGTAATATCGCAGCAACAATTGTTACAACGTTGTAACGTTGCAATTTTCGAAATGTTTCTTGCTTACTGGGATTGCAATAATATTGCAGTAATATAATATTACTGCCGGCTTCTATAT
>NW_017259490.1:2834567-2846398 GCF_001594045.1 Atta colombica | reverse complement strand
CGCACGCACGCACACACGCACACACACACACACACACACACACACACACACACACTGTGTGAGAAGCGACTGTCATTCTTCTTTCTTTTCTCTGCTTTTTAAATTACAATATGTGTTTCTATATTTAAAAAAGAAATCTCTTTCTTCACTTTCATCTTTTGGAATTTTTTCAATCTTTCCACCGTAAAAGGACATGATTATCATTATAGTATCGCTTTCTCGTGTCTCTTCCACTCTTCTCGCACAAAGTGATTGCGGCGAGAAGATACGAAAGGCTGTGTACGCGAGAAAGGCGGTGAAAGAGATTGATCAACGAGCGTTAACGAGGGCGCGAAGAGCGCCAAGAATTAACGACACTGGGGAGGATAGGGGTTGCGCGACTCTCTTCGATTATTATCCCCTCGGATACATACGCGCGGGGATCGATTTGCGGTTCTCCGTTCCGCAAATTCCGGAATCCCGCCGCGCGGAACCTCGTAGCGCATCGATTTTGCATTAGTTCCGAGCAATTTGCACGACGCAACGACATGGCGATGAGAATTAAATGAATTTCCGACAGCTCGGATGATAGACTCCGCCCGACCGAGGGTTCTAGATTTTTCGGAGAATACGAAATAAAAAAGGTCTTCGGAGAATACGAAATAAAAAAGGTCACGCGACACACACATGTAAATGTCTGTTTCTATCAAGTTGTTGTGTAGTTTAATTTTAAGTTCGGTTCAACAAGTAGCGTTTTCGATCGTAGCGTATTTAAAACGAACTGGGTTGAATTTAATGATGTTATATGTTCTATTATTGATAGAGAATATAACATCAACCAATGATAGAACATGCGATATCGACCTCCTACATCGATGCAAATCCATTATTAATCAAAAACGCTTTTCATTTTCTGATTTTAAGAAAAAAACGAAAATTAAGTTAAACCGAGATTAAAGTTAATCTACAATTGGAAACGGGCGTTAGTGTGCATTCCATTTCACGCATGATGTGCATGATGGATCATTTTACTCTTCATTAATATTCGGTGAACAAGAATAAAATGATACATCAAGCGTGAAACAGAACGCACTCCTACGCGACTATGTAGATTCCGCTTTGAATTCGATCTAAAAATAAGCGTGCCCTTCCATAATAAAGAGAGGATAGACTAATCACCTACACCGCACCCATTAAATCGATCCAATCTCATCCAACTGCCATTAAACTTAAGTCAACTTGACTTGACAAACATGTGAAATAGAACGGCAATGACAGTGACGACAATGAGGTCTCACGTTCCTGTGTATTCTCCTTTGTGTCTGCGATAGTGTCTCTTATTATGAACTTGGGATTCATTTCAACAACAGTTGACAAGAAAAATCGTGTGATATAACAAGAAATTGCAGATCGCGGCCCTCCTAAAAAATATTTGTTGCAGATTATCACATTTGAAGGAAACAAGGAGAAAAGGGAGACTTCAATGGTTGCATTCCCGTATTCGGATTAAGATATAATGAAATGTAATATTAAAATATTACGATTGTATTATTACTCTTAAACACGCAATCCCTATTATGATACAGACATTCACTCTTACATCGTTTACGACTAGAAACTTAAGATTGTTCGCATACGCAAATGAACGTGATAATACATTTGGTATTCGTTGATATCTATACAGTTCCCATTTATTTTATTAGGCCTTAGCGCGAATAATAGTTTTAGGCCTTGAAATCAAAAGTATTATCAAAAATATCAAGTAGACGAAAGAGTGAAAAATATTTATCAGAAATTGTTATCTTGAAATAAATTGGAACCAAAATGATAGCAGTTATTTGAAAGCAATACACGTATTCAGCTAAATATTTAAATAAAAATGATTCTTAAATAATGGGAAAAGCATTTCATAAATAACACTTATTGTTTAAAGAACGTGATGTGCTGTGTAAATATAGTGGAAGTAAAAAATTCTTATATCATTAGAATATAAGATAACGTAAACATAATATATATATAAAAAAGATTTTTTTTGCTTTAATTTTCTGTATGTTTACAAATCTATTATGTCGTCGTTTCTATTGATCGGGTCTCCCTTGAGTAACGCCACAATCATGCTAAAGAGGAAACAAGAATAAATATTTTCCATTTCTTACTCGCTATATATAAAAATATGTATCTTCCATATTTCTTTTATTATGTATAAATTGTATTTGTAATACTTACCAATAAAGATAAATGAAAAAGAATACAATGCAATATCCGAGATGAATCATACAATCACGCGTGTATCTTTTTAACTTGCTGCGATTGTGAATCTCTGTGGGATCATAAACTCCCATATTACCACTGGGAACGCTAAAGTACTCGTAAAACAACCAAATTGACATTGGTATGTTCATCAGCGTTAATATAAACTGTCCATGTATCAATAAAAGAAATACCACAAACGTATGTCCTATCAACTTTGGCAAAACTCCCTGCAAATGAAAATTAATGAATAATTTACATCACATTTATATACAGGATGTCCCGAAAGTTTTTGCCAATCGCTTTTATGTAGATAGAGTGAACTAAACTGAGTCGAAAAGTCCTACTATTTTGCAATTTTTGCAATAGTTAACAAGATATTAATTATTGAATTGCCAAATATTAGTCTTAACTAATTTTTTATTCAAATATTATCAACTTAAAAAAACTGCAAGAGACATTTATTTTCTTTTCATAGTTTTAAAAATTTTTTCAGAATTTTTTAATACCGTATTTTTTTATGTTAGTAAAAATAAAAAAATGCAGTACTAAAAAGTTGATAAAAAATTCCGAAAAAATTCTTAGAGTTCTATGAGAAGAAAATAAATAATTTTTATCTCTTGCAGTTTTTCTGTAAAATTGATAGTATTTGAATAAAAAATTATTCAAGACCAATATTTAATAATTTTTAATAATTAATATCTTGTTAACTATTGCGAAAATTGCAAAATAGTAGAGATCTTTTCAACTCAGTTTAGTCCGCTCTATCTATACACAAAAGATTGGCGAAAAATTTTTGGGACATCCTGTATGTGTGTGTGCGTGTCATGTCGTGTGCGTGTGTGTGTAAATATATATATATATATATATAAGATATGCTATATCTTATATGGCATATATCATACCATATTTAACTTGGAACAACATTCTTGTGCATTCAGATAATCACACTCAAGATCAGACAGCGTTATAATCTTTACACTTCAGTCAAGGAAAGTAATGATATTTAATAATGTCTAATAACAAATTCAATTATTTGCGTTACACAAGATTAGTGCAAAGCTTATACATGAAATTAGCAAAATTAAATATAAATATTTTAAATAACTAAATATCCAATAATGATATTGTCATATTATTTAACAGAATATACATGTACATATTATTTCATTGTTGATTGTCACTGCATTCAGATACTTTATATAAAACAGCATTTTATTTAACATACACTAATCTAGTAGTAACATAGTAAAAATACAATGTAATCGTAAAACACAATGAATCATTACTTCTTGTTTGTCAATATTAAACAAGAATGGAATGATTTATTTTTGTGCCAGTGTGTTACACTGACTGTGTTCCAATTTACTACCAGCATTGAAAATGCTACAGTTTACGTTACGTGCACTATACATTTTCAGTCAATTTTGCAGTCAATTCGCTGGTAGTCAATTTTGGAACCTAGCCACTGTGTCAGCTGTCTCTCGCTGGAAAACACCAAAGTTCTGATTCTTTCTTGCTTGTGCAGGCGGGAGGAAGATTTGAAATTGGCGCCATTGCATCGCTGCCAATTCCAAAATAACCTCTTATTGCGAAGAAAGTCTCATGCGTAGAAAGGCTATCGTTTCGTGAACCCAGCGTTGAAATTGTCAAAAGAGATGGAATGAACCTGGGTGACAAAAAGGATACATAATACACCAGAAGAAACAGCACACAGCCCGTGACAAATAGCGCGATTACGAACAGAAATGGATCCGCGATTAGGCTCATGACGCTGCTGCTTCTGCGTAAGAACGCTGCTAAATGCTGATCACATGAGATTCGCGGCTTCGATGCTTGATAAGTGCCTCCTCCGAATACTTGTCAGTATCCGTCAATATTTATATTCGTATTTGAATACTCGCTCGCCAGTTAAAGTTTAGTTTTGCTCACTTTTGCCGTAAACTTCCGGGATATCGCTTACAATTGTTGAAATGCACACTTCACAGGGTTGCCAATCGCCAACGGCGGCCAACGCTCAATCTCCTGCAATCTTCTACGATGTCACGGATGATGGTCCTTCGCCTTTCGCATTTATGCAAACTCCAATTAACTTTTACTGAATAAATTACACAAAGTTGATCAAATCTAGAATTCGTAATAATAAAAATACTAATCATTAGATTGCGAATTCCAATCGTTTTCGAAGAACAAATCGATCATTTATTATGAAAGATTCATTCAAGAATTCGCAGAAAGTGTGTGAAAATCCAACACTTGATCGGCTTAATGTATGTATGTATGTATGTACGATATTCTTAACGGAATAATTAATTTGATTTTTATCAATTTCAAACTGTTCTTATAATGTCAATCATACCAACATGCTGGTTTTAAGTTAGCCATTGGATTGCTGCGCATGCATGAAAAATCTGGAAATATTGACTCTAATTCTGTTGGCTACTCTGCAACATATCCGTTGTTCGAAAAATCAAACGAATTCTGTATATTATTTGCGTGTACAGTAACGGAAGTTTGTGTACTCCGTAATTCTCCAGCGATTTTAAACACGGTGATGCTTGACAGTTATGGAGTTATGGGAAAAAGTTATCTTAGAATGGGTGAGTAGTAATTTTATTTATAAGTGCCAAAAATTATACACATAAAGCGTCTCTGTAATCTTTCGTGTATTTACAATCGCACAAACGTTGAATTCTCAATTTCACAATGAATTTTTTCATACTTTTTTATTTGTATTCTTTGCAAATTTTTAATTTTAATTAAGTATTTAAAATATTTTATAATCCTAAAGTTTTAAGAACACTACAACTTTTTAATTATGTTTAATAGAGAGCTCAAGAAGAAATTTGTTTCATAGACAAATTTTTTAAATTTACAGATCAATTGTCTGGAAGTGCAGGACAAACCAGTGAAAAATATAATAGAATTGCAAGATGGAATATTTTATATCAATTTCCTAAAATTAATGTGAGTATTTTGCAACGCAAAACCTGTTATCTAAGCCTATTGTTATTCAATTTATTATATATTACAGAAAATGGAAGAAATTTCAGGATTTTAATCAAGAAGATATTATAAAATTTATAGAAGGCAAGTAAATTCTTATTTTTCATATTGCTTAGTTTCCTAACTGTATCATCTGCAAGTTCTTGAATTTGAAAAGTAAAAATTGAAGTTAGTAGGAATACAATACTATAAGTGAAATATAAATTCCATTTAATTTTTAAAATTTTAAGCGATATATATAAGTAGGAAAATTAAATTTTGTTATATTGTTTGTTTACAGAAGAATATCCTACTTTTAAAGTTAACAAAGATGATAACGAAGAACATATATACATTGCATCTTTGTTATTGTTACATTTGTGTCGAGTACTTTTTGCAATACATCAATCTCTGCAATACAACATGTGTGACAACTTGAGAAATGAAACACAAATTAGAGTTAAAGCCTTTCTTGAAAGTGTTCTACCTATTGGCAAAGATATTACCAAGGAAACTATGAAAGAAGTTATTATGGAGGTAGAGGATACATCAACATCTATGGATAATTGCAGAACACCGCGAACATCGCCCAGTAAGGATTTTTTGAATTCGCCTCTAACATATTCTGGACGTAGCAAAAAAATTTTGATTGAACGGGTTCGAGAATTGAGAGATTTGAAGTGTAGCTTGGCGATAGAACGATTTACTAATGCGGATTTACGGGATGACATATTAATGCAGCACAATAAAATAAAAAAGTTGCAGAAGAAGCTTGACGAAAAATCTGCAAAAATAAAGGAATTACGAGATGGATGGTTCAAGCCAAGCACTCCTCAACCATCTCGTATACAAGAAGATAATTCACAAGAGGATTATTACAAAAGATATATTAATGATATGGAAAATCAATTGAGTAAACAGCAGGATGAAATTAATAAAATGGAGACAGAGAAAGATGCTATGTCAAAGGAATTATGTTGCATGCGTAGAACATCTAAACATTACAAGGAAAGTTTTGCAAACTGCGAACGATCTTTGGAATCTTTAGCAAACAAAATTGAATTAAAGGATAGAGAACTGATAGAACTTAGAATGCATAATGAAGAATTACGCTCGCATATGAAAGAATTGAATAGAAATACTAATCCAGAACAAAGTTTTGAGGTTGAAGATCTATCATGTCCTGCCACTAGATCATTGAACACTAGCGAAGTTTTAAGTACTGTAATCGATATCCAACTCCAGGAAGCCAAAGAAGAATCTGCTATATTACATGCTCAAGTTGATTCTTTAAAAGGAAGATACGATCTTCTTACGAAGGATTATAGAACTGCAATAGAATCCAATAGAGATTTGCAAGAAAAGGTAAAGTCGCTAGATAAAGTGCAAGCAGAATTAAATAATGTGCAGAAGGAATTGGATGTATCAAATGCAGCTGTTGCAAGTTTACAAGTAGAAAAAGTCTCTCTTGTTACTCAAACTGAAGATTTGAAAAATTTACTTTCATTTAGAGAGAAAAAATTATCTGAAACAGAACAATCGAATGTTGCACTGAGTACAGAATTGGAAAATTTGAAACTAGACATGAAGAATTTGAATGAATTATTTGAAAATGAAAAGACAAATTCCTCATATTTGAGCATTACTTTAGAACAAACAAAATCACAGATAACAGAACATCTTGCATGCATTCATAAGCTTACCGATGAAAGAGATTCGTACAAATCTTCCATCGAAAATTGTAACAAAAAATTAAGAGATATTTTACATTGTGATAATCAACAATTTGTAGAGATTAAAACTGATAATTTAAATAATTCGACGCTTAATGACCTTACAAAATGTATTGAAACAATGTTACATAACTGCAATATAATGCGCGTTTCATATGAAAGTGATATCAAAAAATTAAAAACAACAATAGATGAAACAAATACAAATTTATGTAAGCAACAATTAATCATTACAGCTTTAGAAGAACAAAATAAGCAGAATCTTGTGGAACTAGCTAATATCGAGGAAGAGAAGAAGCAAAAGGATTTATTAGTAAGTGAACAAAAGCAAATTATTTTTACATATTCACAAGAAATTGAAGTTCTAAAAGAAATTAGAGAGGAGAAACTCGTTTTGGAACAAAATTTATATGAATTAACAAATAGAGAGTCACTGCTGAGACATGCTATGACACAATTAGAAGAGCTACAGAACATAAATAAAGATCTGAAATTATTAAAAAAAGAAACTGAGCAATACTCTGAAGAATACAAAAAATTTGTTAAACTAACATTTGAAAAATTGCAACATGAATATTACATGTTACATCATGATTATCATAAAGTACAACAAGAAAAGGAAAACTTAGAGTATAATTTCAACTGTAATAAGGAAGAATTATCAAAAATTCAAGCAATAAATACTACATTACAACAAAACTTATTAGAAAATAAAGAAAAAATAGATACTTTAGAAAATAAGGAAAGAAGTCTCTTCACTGAATTAAATGAATACAAACGCAATGTACAAGAATTAAGAGATATGAATCACACATTGGAAGAACTATACGCAGTGATGAAAACTGAAACAAATAATAAACTTGAAAGTCTCAAGTCGGATTGCGCTAAATTATTACTCGAGTTGAAAGATGCCACTGATAAGCTAAATTTATTACATCAAGAAAAGAGTGATACAATGACGCAAATAGGATTAAAAGAAGCTCAAATTAACAAGTTACTTTTAGATGTTTCAGCTTTAAAATCAGAAAAGAATGATTTAATGTATTCTCATAAAGAAACACTTGAAATGAAAGATAAAGAATTAGGAATGAAAGAAGAGGCCTTAGTGACATTACAAACTAAAATGGAAAAATTGAGCAGCGAAGCAAATATGACGGAAAAAAAGATGAAAGAGATAATTATTAATCTTCAAGAAGTAAGATCCAGTCAGGACGCTGTCTTAGCAACTCAAGAAGCAGCTCTGAAAGAAAAGTGTCAATACATAGAAGAGCTTCAAGAAAGATTTGATAATTCGAAGGATATCTTGAATAAAGAACTTGAAGAAACAAAATTATCATTACGTGAGTGTCAAATTAAATTCTTTGACTTAGAAAATCAACTTAATAACCAAAATAGGACAATAACAGAATTGCAAGACACGCTCAAAACAATAAATGTAGAACTTGAAACGAGTAAAGAGTATTGTAAGCATATAGATGCAAGTCAAGAAGAAATTATAAAATTATGCCAAGAATTGGAACATCCAACTAAAAATTTAAATTCTATGATTACGAAAACGTGCTCAGACTTTGATATACATGATGTATTGGAGTATGAATGCATTAATATAGAGAATAAGTATAAGTGTATTAATATAGACAATAATGCAAATATCTTAAATGTCATCAAGACGACTCTTGATGAATTACACAAATCTCAGAAAATTATCTCGCATTTATCATATGCAAATATAGAATTGAATGAAGTTTTATCGAAACAAAAAGTATTTGTAGAGAATAGTGTAAAAGACAAAGAAGAAGTTTGCAGTCTCAAAAATAAAATACGAGAATTAGAAATAATAGCACAGAAACGAAATAATTATATCAAGAACCTCATAAAAAATAAGGAATCTTTGCAGGAATCTTTGCAGAAAGTTTTTGCCACGCGCAATGATTTAGATACTATTTTAACATCAACTAAACAAAAATGGAATGAAATGCTGACAAAGTTTCAAAATATTTTTCATACTGAACATTCCATTTGCGACGAACTTAAACAGCTGCAAATTAAGAAGACAAATCTTGAAGATACATTGTTGAAGTGTCAAATTGATTATTCAGAGAACATCAAATCTCTTTCTGACATTTTATGGGAAAAGTTCTTGTGGACAGAACAAAAATTACATGATACTTATTTATGTTCAATACATGAGAAGGAATGTTTGGATATATTAACTAATGTAGAAGAAGATCAATTTTCTAATGAGAAAATAGTAATTAATATGGAGTTGGAAAAATATAAAACGCTGCAAATTGATGTAATAAAATCTGAAGAAGAGATAGAATCTTTCACTGCTTTAGCTACTTTTTACGATAACAGTTTAAAATCTGGCGAAATCAAAAGTCAAATAGAGATAGAAAAGAAATTACAAAATCAAATTAATCAGTTGACAAAGGAAAGGAAAGATCTAAAAACTAAAATGGACACAATGCGTTCAAGGAATATAAAATTAGAGAAAAATATCGATGATCTTAGAACGGAAATAAAGAAATTAAAATCGACGGAGTCAGCGCTGGTGGAGACAGCGTCGACGGAAGTTAACTTAACAATCTCTGAAGGATCTGAAGTGCAATCTCTAAAAGAAGAGTTAGAACATTTGAAAGAACAGAATCAACAGCTACATGAAAAAAAAAATGAGTCAAGCAAACTAGCAAAACAAAAATTTGACAGTCAGTTAAAAGAGATACATGCCAAATATGAACAAAAATTAGAAGATATCAAACAACAAATGGTAAGTAGAAAAATATCTATATTTTAAAATTTTAGGACTCATTCACGTAAATGTTACGTTTAAATGTTAAATTTACAGAAAACACTCTATGATGAGCAAATAACGAAGTCAAGTAAGGATCAAGAGAAGATTATGCAAGAAAAGTTACAAAATCAAATGGAAATAATGTGTCACAAACAGAGAGATGAACTTAACAGATACAAAGCACACGTTGGCGACTTAAGTTCACAACTTTGGAGTGTAGGAGAAAAACTCCTAATCGAGCAACAAGAGAAGGAAAATGCATTACAGCGTGTAAAAGTATTAGAAACTAATCTTAAAAAATTTCAAACGGACCAGCCAATAGCCACAATTTCGCGTAAGACTTGCAAGTACGCACAACTATTTCTTAGATAGGAAATATATTGTAAAAAAATTTGTCAGTTTAACGATTAATCTATTATAGAATGGAGAAACAAGAAATGTTACCTGAAAATATACAACAAGCACATAAAATAACAACGCTTATAACTGAAGAAACACTCGAAAGGAGGCACAGTATTAGAAGTATGCAAGCGATGGGTAGTGTATTTAAAACAGAGGACGAAGAGGAAGTCTTTGATAATGTTTATCTAAGTATATTTCGCACATTATAAATATTCCAATGTTGATAAAAAATTTAATTTAATTTTTCTATGGCATGCGTTAACTGATACTCTCTATTTCAGCTGATATGAAAAGAGGCAATTTTATGCCTATCACAGATATCAATCGTCTGTCCGTTTTACAAATGAGAAACTCTCTTTGCAAGCCTCATTTGAAATCTTCTTATCCAGCAGAAATGCAATTTCTTCCTCCAACTTTGACTGAAGAAGAGATTAAGGTAAGTTTCTTCTTAATGTATATCACATCTTTGGAATTCTTATTGAATATATTAAATATTTTATTAATCTCAAGTAATATATGTTCATGTTTTTTAGACGGGTTCTTCAGTAGAAGAAAATTTTAACGATAGTCTTAGCCAAAGTCTTCTCCCAGAACAGAAAGCCAGGAAAAAAGATAGATCTCAGGTAAGAATAATTGCCTTTTATGAAATCATCTCTTAAATATTTACTTTCAATATTTATTGATATCATATAAAATATATAGATATCATATAAAAAACCCGGTCCTCCAACACCAAGCAAAAATGGAGGAAAATTAGCATTGCAGGTATTTGCATCCTCGTGCTATTACTGTGCATATTCTTTGCACATAGCTATAAAAAAATCTGTTCAAGAATTCGCTAAAACTGAAAGAATAATTTTTTACGACGCTTTTATTATGCAATCGTATCATTAGAAAATTATTACTAAAAATTTCTGTAGGGTAATGAAGTAAGAAGCCCAAGTTCACGTATATTAAGAGAGCGAAATGTAGATAGAAGAACCACGACTACTCCTCATTCGCTGAAGAACATATTCTCGCTAAAACGACAAGATGAAGTAAGTATAAAAAATCAATGTAAAAAAATAAATATAAACAATTTTATATTAAGCGATATTAATGTGTTAAATATATTTTTTTAATAGAATGCAACCAGCACGCCAAAACGCAGACTCAGTAATCTTTTTCGCAAATCTCGTTTACAATCGGATCGCTGAATAAATATTGTAGCCATATGATTATGTATAAAAAATAACAATGTGTTAACATAACAACTAAGAGTTTTATAACTACAAATATTATATTCCCTTATTTTACATAATTTACATGACATCTGCATTATTTATTTAAATATTATGATGTCATATAAATTATATAAAATTAGTAGCTATAATAATTTTAGTCTATGACTATTCTTATTTTTTGTCATGTTAAATATATATTGGAAGAAGATTGAGAATTATTGTAACTTTTGCAATGATACATGTAATAATGTGTAAATAGATTTGTGGCACATAAATAATATTTTATAAATTTATATGAAACATTCAAGTGTACAAAGCATTATCACAAAATGTACAGGAAAAACAAGATATAATTATAAAAGTAGTCAAATTTACCATATGCTTCTACAATGCCTTCACAAATAAAACTATTAAATAAAGCTATTAAACAATTTTATCTATGTTGTATATTTATTTTAAAAAATT
>NW_017259490.1:2807248-2834467 GCF_001594045.1 Atta colombica | reverse complement strand
ATATATATATATTGTATTATTATACATAAATAATGTAATAAACTCAATTTTAAAAACTTAAAATTTGTTTTATATGTAATAACGTATATGTTATAATGTAATATTCGTCTGTCGAAACGTATTAATACATGTACAATGAAGTAAACTCAATTCTGAAAACTTAAAATTTTTTCTTTCATGTAATAACATATAATGTTATAATGTTCATCTGTCGAAACATATTAATACTTGTTCTATACATAAAAGCTCTATGTATCTATATAAATTAAATTGAGATTAGATTTGTGTAATTTTCAAATCGCGTAGCTGCTTTGAATACATATCACAATCCAATCGTTTAAATTTAAGAATATGAGAGAGCGAAGCTTTTAATAATTATGATGTCTCCTACTCAGAATCAGATTCCTGTAATTTAATTTAAATCATGTAACTTATAGCATTATGTTCAAACTGTAATATTATTCGAACTTACCATATATTGTCCCTCAACATATCTTCCCGAGTTTCTAGAGGTTCTCCGCAATTCCCTGTGCTCTACGTGATCTTGATTTCGCCGTCTAATGAAAAATTACGTTTATTTTATAATCTCAAAATAGATACATGATAGCATACTTACGATCTTGACTGGATTTGTAAAGTTTTAAGTCTGTTATCAATATCATGTGAAGGACTCGTCGAGGTATCTTCTATGGCTGCTGTAGGAGACGTTTGCATTTCTGCGGTGTTATTATTATCATAGAAAGCATTTGTTTTGGTTCCGCGTATTACCACTTTAGTAATTGGTAATCTAAAAATGAAATGATTATATAGACATTTATTAAGTAAACTTTATAATTTAAAAATGATATTTCTATATTTCAATTGATGCATTACTTTTCTATTTATATTTAAATCAATAAAAATATGAGAAAATAAATTACTCACTGGTTTTTCCGTGGACCACGCTTTTTCTTTTGTTTACTGAAATAAAAATGCCCATTTTCAGGTGGAAGTGCAATTATTCTGATTACTCTGAGATAAAGGGACAAAAATATCAAAATTACGAGAAATTGTCAAGTGCATACATATGATCGATTTGTATAATATATTATTTAGAATTTTTTAAAAATATTCCTTTTTAATAAGTAAAATATTAAAATAGAAATAACAATATCAAGAAATGATATAAATGACACATATAGAATGACACATAGAATGACACATATTTGTGAAGTGATGGGTATAGAGAACGGCGTGTCATGAAGAGGAACATAGGCATTATTAATTTTAGGTAATATGAAGCATACAGAAATGATCAATTCTTTTATTTTGCTACATATTAATGATTAATAAAATGTTTTTTTTTTGCGCTTTTCAATGACTCTTTTTAATTTTGATAAAGTAGGATTTAGGAGCGCTGGGAATAGAAGGTCTTATTTGAAGCAATATTTATTCATATGTCTATCACACCAATTTGTATTATTAATATATAAATAGAATACAAAGATTTTTTTAAGCTTACTTGAGTTTCAATCTCGATAAAATACACACATCGTTCTCTATGCACTATTTTTTCAATTACCTCAAAAATATGATACGATAATATTATATATTTGTAATAATCTCTTATTCTAGCAGAAATGCTTTGTTGTTAAAACAAGCACGAAATATAATAGATTACATCGAAAATACAATTTTTGTCCCTTACATATAGTTTTAAATATACATGATTGATATAATTTTCATCTAAAAATATGTTCTTAAATTCTTTAAGGCCGCCTGTAACAAGCGGTTAGGCTCACTACTCATGCAAACATATATGTGTATACAAAAAATAATTTTTTTGTTTAAAATATTATGATTTTAAGTAACAATAGATATTTACAAATTAAGCACAAGCATGCAGTTATACTGCAAGCAGATCGCAATTTTTTAAATAAAAAATATACAACTTATTCCACATTCTCTCTTTCTTCCTCTTTCTCTCACACGCACACTTTCTCAATAGTGCTTTAAATTTTTTAAATTGTAAAATTATGATAATTATAAAATTTCGTATTTTAACATATCAAAATAATAGAGTTTTTAACAGTATACATCGATTCATCATACATAGAATTCATTCTTTTTCATAAATTTATCATAGCAATGAGTCGTAACATACTAAAGTTTTACGAATATATCATAAAATTAATAAAGCATTAATGAAAAAATGGCAGTAAAATAAAAATATTATTAGTAATGGGACTGCTACCACTATTTCTACAGAACTACATTTTGCAAGCAACATTACTATCTTATAGCAATAATAAAAGAAGCACATTAGTATGTGCATAGAATTTGCGCACTTTTAGTTTTATAATGTTTTATATTGTCTACATATATATTATATATAATATTCTAATATAATATTTTTTTGTTAAACTTATTATTATTATCTTAATTATAATTACAAATAACTTATATGTCACTAGTCGATAACAAAGAAAATTTATCAAGCACTTGAATATTATTACAATAAAAATTAAATGCTTTACTAGTTGCTGCAATACAAACTATACATATTGTCCATATATAAATTATAATATATAATTATAACACATGACTTGAAATGCAAGCTATACACAATATATAATTACATATACACATATAGATAGATAGATAATATAGTTTGCATTGCAAAAGCTAAAATATTTTATTTTTATTATTTTTATATTCGAGCGCTTGCTGATTTTTTGTTATCGAACAGTTACATATAACAATTATTTTCCATTATAATTAAGATCATCCTATAACGAGTATAACAAAAAACAATATTACATTAGATTTTCTCTATATTCGGGTACTTCCAACTCACCCAGCAAGTTCGTGATCAGAACCTTCGTCAGGTTCATCAGCATCTTCTTCTTCTGCAAAAATAAATATTATTAAGACGATGAAGAAGACAGGATAATTTAAAATTAATACTTTACTCTTAATGCTTCTATAATTACAATTATAAACGCAATTATTTCTGCAATTTATGATGTTTATGTCTGTCTCAGTTCAAGTCCGAATCCAATTCTACAGCATTACATTATTTTAATCTTGCATGAAAATGGCAAGAAAATAAGAACTTTACAGTAAAAATTATGATACATTTATCAATTTCCTATTCAATTAATTTTGAAAAACAGAGTTTTGTCTCATGAATATATACACCAGAAGTACTTTTCAAAATAATGTGACATAAAATCTTTTACCTGCTAAATCTTTCTTGCGTCTTGTGTAAGCTCGTTTACTTGTAACTGGTACTTGATCAGTTTCACCATGTAATAAACTATTTCTGTATAATAATAAAGGCTGCCAATCCTCTCCTCGTGAAGATGGCATTCCAGCTTGTAGTCGTCTATCCAGAAAGTTGAGTCTACAATTGGATACATCATATTAAAACTCATAAATTTGAAGAAAAATATTGGCACAAGATTTTAGATTTAAAATATTTTTTTATTAGATATTAGATTTAAAATATAGTACTTACACTAGACGTTTATCTTGTTTGAGAAGTTTATTCGTGAATTCTGACAGTATTTCCAGGAACGGTAAATTCGGTGGTGGACCTGTAGGATCCTGTTCGATACCATCTGGAGGAGTAATGACGAATAACACTCCTGCACGATGTAAGGCCGTAATCGCTTCACGATTTTTCACAGCGTCCAAGCCAAAGGATAAAGCAAATCGTTTCGCGAGTTCCTAGACATAATTAGATTTTAGCATATTTTATCTCATTGCATTACAAATACATATCAATAGTTACATACCTTTATCGCAGTAAATTCTTCACTATTTCTGTTCACCTTGCCCTTTTCAGCCATTATCTCATTATATAAAATATTTAAGCTTTGTTGCATCGTTAATGCACAATTCGTTTTGTTGATATCTCTCGCTTTCCCTAATGTAGTTTTAATAATATCGCCATAGTCATTGTAATATTTGACGTAATGTTTAAACACATCTGCCGCAGCTTTCGTGGGAATCATATTATATACAATTAACTTGCAATAGCCAGCCAAAAAATTTCTTCGTTTATGTAGTTCTTCGATTTTAGAATGTTCATCATGTTCATCTGTAAATATAATATATGAAATAAATTCATATTTTTCAGTAAGTTATTTAATATATCATTCTTCAATTTATATTCTTCAAAAGTGCATTACTTAAAAAATTAAATTTCGCAGAAAAGAGGAAAACTATTTTTCAATTTGACAAAAAATTATTGATTAATCAAACAATATCGGCAAAAAGAATGCTTAATATGGTGACATGTTATTTTTTTTATTTTTGTTTCACAATCTTTGAAAAAAAGATCATCTTTTTTGAGCTAGGCCAATTTCTTTATAAATTACTTCACTTTTTATAATTGATAGGATAATGTTTATTTAACTCATTCATGATAACACGAAAATAAGGTTTTTTTTTAATTGTTTATTTTTTGAAGAGAGCAATATATTAATTATTCAGCTGAGACACTGAACTGTCTAATAATAGAACATTTTCCTATCAAACAAAAAATCTAGATCTAATTCTTAGTCTTACTGTCTCGCATATAAAAAAAGATATTATTTTCCACTATGATACAAATAAGAACTAAAATAAATTTTAAGATATATAATAAATAAATGCTGTATGCATGTTCGGAAAATAAAAATAAAAATAATTCACCATCTTCCTCTTCGGAGAAGACATATTCTTGTATAAATCTATTGAGCATGTTTTGCATTGCTTGATCCGGTTCATATACCAACTGATGCATCAAGGGATTAGTATGCGTAGTCAATTGATTGCAGAATACTACTAATAAGTCACATATGGTATTGTACGCAACTTCCCTTAAGATCGGCGATGATGGCTATTTAACATTACAAATATTATTTATAAAACATTTTACGTTTATAAACATTTAATGTGACTTTGTTTTCGAATTTGGGTAAAAATTATAATTACCGTGCTGCTACTATCACCACTGACAAAATGGCGCATCAAACCTATAAACGAATGCAGTCGTTCATTCAACTGTCGACATTCATTCTCGCCACGACTGCCTGAGTCCACAGCTTCCATCAAATGATGTTCGCCCCACAAAATGGCGAAAAAGCATGCGCTTATGCAGTATTTAACTGCTTTAGGTGGTAAGCATCTATGTATAAACAATTAAAATTAAAATATATTTAAATATATTTTATATATTTAAACATATTTAAACAAATATTTGTATAATTTCATAAATATAAGGAAAATTACTTTGAAGGATCCTTTGCATCTTCAATATCTTTATACAATGAATCCCATATACCCCAAGGATTCATATTGTGACAGGAATAAAATATAGAAACTTTTTTGAGTGATTGGACAACGTTAAATATTTCATCTTCGTCTGGTTCCTCATTTCCCTCAATCAAATTTCTATATTCGTCGATCGCCTCTTTATATTTATTTACGATTGAATCGATTAAAGTTGAACGAGCGACGTCACACCTATAAGAAAATAATTTGAATACTGAATGCTTTAATATGTATAATTTGAAAAAAGCGATATACATACCTAGTGAAGATAGCATGACCTTCCACGCACATGTGTTCCAATGTTTTAGACGCTGTATCTAAAACTTCGGTATCATGCATTTTTTCTACAATCCCGTGAATTTTACTTAATAAAGAGTCTAAATTCATTTCCTGTCTAGATTTTGTATAAATATCTAAATCGAAATATTGCGGGATTGCGAGTAAATTTGCCAATTTTTCAGGATCCGCTCTGTATTTATCAAGTAACAGTGGTAACGTTTGAATAAAATGTTCTGTCAATTTTTGCTTATCATCGTAAACTTGTTTAAGTTCTTTCACTGACAGAATTTTTCGAGTAGGTCCACGGCCGACCGGTGCTTCGCCCGTAGCAGCTTGTTTTATGCAACACACCATCAATTCAATGAGGGATGTTTCTTTTTGATTATCCAATGCTTCTTCATCGGGACCAGCCTCCTCCAACAAAAGATCCGTCATACATTCCCAATCCTTCATCATTTGATTAGTTTCGATCAGAGAATCAACTAGATATGCCCCGTGTTCGTGTAACTCGGATTCGATGAAGAACAGAACAAGATCACGTATAAGTGGCGTATTCGGTAATCGTTTCTTGCCACGTCTTGTCTTAACACTCGCCATAGTTACTTCGTCCAGACGGAATAAACGTTCATTCAGAAATTCACCAGCTGCCTGCGCGACCGCGCGATGTGAGGAATAAACAAGCTCATACACATGTTCGCAGTCTTTATCAGTGAGGATCTCTCTATGATGTTTCAAGATTGAGATAACGAGTTTCACAGCCTGAACCGCCACATCATATTCCTTGTCTAATGTCATTGCGACGATTCTATCTTTAAACTTACTTGTGAACAATTCGAGCTTCGTTTTTAGTTCTTCTGAGGCATACAATGGTTGTAATGCCTGTAAGCATTTTAATCTAACTTCTCCAACTTTATCATGTAAGGTCCAACCTACAAAATTCAAACACGAAAATATAATATGACTTTTATTTTCATTGTGTAAAAAGTGAAAAAATATTATGTACCAATATATTTCAAATAAGAATCATCCAAGAAATTTTGGTGGAACTTCTTCATCCAGACTCCAATTTCTGCCATACAAATCGCACGTATTTCCGGCAAGGTATCTCTGTATCTATGAACGAAAACGGATTTAAACATGTATGTAAGCATGTTCTTTATTTCATCCATATTCTCTTCCAATTCTTTTCGCTTTGCCATCAAAGATTCCAATCTGTCTGCTGCTCTTTTCTCCCGAGCTTTTTGTCTCTCTGCTTCATACTGTCGTTGCGTGTTGTCCAAATTTATAGATACAGTCAACGCAACATCTACCAAAGCTGTCATTAATTTCATGGCTACAAGTCAAATTGTTCTATTAATACACATTTTGGAGTTCACAGTAGTAAAATTTTATAAACACTCAGTTTGTTGAAGTTTACCTGCAAGCGTAGCGGTATGTCTAAACGCTCTTACTTGTGAATCTGACAGCCCAGTTAGTAAAGAAATAACATTATCCATTAAAAATTGATCATAAATAATCGAATATTGGCACTGTCGGACGAGAATTTGGACGAATTCACAAAAATTTGCACGGAACTTCTTCCACTGTTGTCCCGTCATTATCAATGGATATTCACCACTTTCCTGTAGAATAAAATTTTATAATGATAAAGTTACGATCTATTAAGCATTATAATCTGAGAAACATACTTCGTCAAATTCCTCGGTCATCTTGCGAATTATTGCTACATGTTCCATGGTCAGTTGCATCTCGGAAGTAATGCGACCTTTGCAACCACTTGCATTAATAAAAAATTGCATCAACATAAGAAGGGCGTTCTCTCTGTTACTTTTATACTTTTCTATCCAGTCGTCAACAATAGTCTGTTAAACAATATTTGTAAAAGATTTTGATACACAGCTCTTATCATGTATTTATTAATATATAAATCAATTTACCGTGAGCGACGAACGATTATTTCTAATAACATAATAAAGACTAGCTTCATCTTCTAAACTATGCGGATGGTGCGCTCTTTTATTACGTCCTCGTCCACCACCGCCTTTGCTTTTGTTGGTGGATAGTGGAACATAATCCGTATCGATTTCTTTGTACTTGGGTTGCTGCACTATGCCTCCTTTAAAAAGTCAAAGATTACAATAGATTACAATTTTTCATATTATTTGTGTGTTACAAAGTCCATAAATATTGACAAAATACATATTCATGCATACCACGCATCCTGGCACGCGTGTTTCTTGTAATCCTCATATTAGAAGCTGCTGGTGTTGCAGGAGCCTCGAATTGTGTCTGATTATCAAGATTTCCTGATTGTTCCTGATATTGCTGTTGAGTTGTACCCGGCGAACTGTAGCTCTCAGAGGAGTAATGTTCTGGACTATAAATATACAATAATTAGTTAATTTAAACTTTTATATACAATTTTGATGTAATAACTGACTGATTATAAAGAAATATATGATTATAAAGGAACATATTGTTCTTTTAAAGTGCTTTCTTTTTTTCTTCAGTTTCTGTTCTTTTTTTATAAGCAAGTAGAAGATGACATTAGAGTTATTTATTTAGCAGATAAAGTCATTTATTTCAAATACAAATGTATACTAGTTAAGTCACTAAGTCACAAACAGACTTAATAACATCAATTTGCTAATTTGATACTTACGTGGGATTGTGCAGCGGAGTCTGAGACGGAGTCTGATTGTACGGTGTATATGCATTGTAAGAGTCGTTCGCGTCCCCGCCGGAATTGTCATTCATCGGCGTCAATGGTGTCATCGGTGTATCATACTCCGGAGGCACCGGATCATCCATACGGATCCGTTTGCCTCCCCTTCTGTGCATCATCGTAACGTTCTCTAAGTTTTAATGCGTCGTTCCAGAAAGAGTTCGTGCCCCCGGGAAAACGCGCGCTCGGCCGCGATAACCGCGCGTTAAGTCGCCATAACTGCGCGCGAATCGTACTTTGCCGAGACTCTCACTAAACGTGTCGAGACGCACCATTCGGATACTTTTGACAAAGCGAAGGTTATTTCTTATGATTCTTGATGGCGCTTAAATTTAAACTTGTTTTTAGCATTCAATGCTCTTCTTTTTATATTATTAACGTCTGATTTCCGATACTCACAATCATCCGCGATGTCTCGGAATGTCTCGATATTTAACGTTTAATCGTCAATTAATGCCAAATTCCGTTACAATCGAGATAAGATGGGGACATCTTGAGACGCGTCTCGACGAATGATTTTCATTGGTCGCCTAATTGAGAATTCTCTAGATGTTTAGATTCATGAGAACACGCCCACCATTTTGTCTGAGCCCCCGCCATTTTCCTTCCAGCCGTAATTTGAATTGTCTGTCTTTTTTCTCCTAACGCTTTCAGTGACTGTGTCGGAAAGGACGGAGAATGCGCTATTGCATTATTCTTATAAAGTGCGTTCCGTTTTCGCGCTCACAGCGCTTGTAAGCATCATTTATCTTTGTTTAATATTCGATAGATCGAATAGACAACAAGGATAGTATATATGATTATAGCACGGAGCGTGAAAACAAAACACACTTCAGTCACGATCCTTCGCGCGCGATGAGGAAAAGTGGAAGCGTTTCGCGCGCGTACAAATGTGCTTACGATTGCAGAAATTTCACCTGAGTCATCCAGGTATCAATTTATTTAATTAATAATTATATTTGAGGAACAACAATCAAGTTTCGAGTCAAAGTTTCTGAACGCGGCTTAAAAATAACGAAGGTAATTTAAAATATATCTAATGCCCGTTTCTACCGTAGATTACTTTTTGTTTTTTTTTCTAGTTCTAAGAATTAGAAAAAATGAAGAGTAAATTAAATCGAGATAAAGTCAATCTACATTTGTGGAAATAAAACCAAGATTAAAATGAAACTACATTAGTAGAAATGGGCATAAAGGAGACGAAAGATCTACACTTTTGAAATTTAAAATGAGATAGATATAATACGATAGATTATATGTTTGATATTCAATTAAAGTGAAAAAGAAAATTTTAGCGGAGGAATAAATAACAAATCCGAATAAATTCCTTATAATCTGCAATTAATATATTTTGTTGATTTTCAGAATGTGATTAGCTGATTCTCCTGAAGAAATTTTGAGGATTCCCTTTCGAGACGCCGAGATCGTCATGGCGGTTATAATCTGACAAAATTATTTTTCGAATATCGGGAGGGTAAGTCTGCTATCGATGCAATAATACAAGACGCCTGCGCTCTTTTTCAATTCTTTTATTATTCATATACTTTCGTTGTTATAATGATAAGATTATACAATGATATTCTACAAGTTAGTTTTGATAAGAAATAAGAGAGGCGCGGATTCGAAAACGTTCGCGCGGACGCCGACTTTCCCGAGGAAATACGACTCTCGCGTCTCAAAGGTGACCTCAGTTAAGTCCTGATTAACTTAATCAGACCGGTAAAATTGTTTGAAACAAAAATTTCTAATTGCAAAATTCGCTAATTGTCCCTAACCTTTTTTTTTAAACAACATGTTAATAATTCAACAAAATTAATAATTTGACAAAATGATATCAAGTAACATCATTTCGTTAAGATATTAATTTTGTCGAATTATTAACATATTGTATAACAAAAGATTAGAGACAATATTATACAATTAGAAATTTTGTACTGTTAATAAGTTGATCACCGATTAAGTTAATCAAATTTTTAATTTGCCCTTAAGAAATTCCCCAATTATAACATTCTCCTCACCTAAATTTTTAATATCATATTACTTTGGTTTTATTAAATAATTTTATATTGATCTTTTTACGCGTACAAAATCAATGCTTAAAAAATTGCAATTCTATATATTTTTATGTCATATTAAATCATTATAAAAAATCAATTATAATACTCATAATAACTCATACAAATTACAATACATTCACAAATTATGATAATGATCTCTGCGAACTAATTGATGTACAATTCATAATCAAATTAATCGACATTAATATCAGTAATCAGGTTTAAAGTGTAGGCGAAAAGTCGGCATTTTTGAAACGTAAAGCGAACATCGATCAGTTAATCTGTGGTACAGAGTAAGAAATATACAAAGCGAGCATGTCTCGTTTTCTTCTCTCGTGCCGTATTCATTTAATTGCCTACCTTTTTTCTAAACCTATACGGTTTCGCGAGTAGTGTTACTTTCTTCCTTTCTTTTCGCGCGTTTGCATTTATCGAAATCGTCACCGTCATCGCTAACGGTAAACACGCCGCGAAATCGCCGTGCGAACGGAATTCTTAAGGCAGTCGTTATTAAGTACTACGATAAGTTTTGGCACTTACAGATTTACGATTGCACTAATTGCGAATGGTACCGGCCGCGCTCTCCGAGAAAACGCCTGTCTTCTACACTATGTATAACATATGTATATTTGATATCAAATCTCCGCTGTGTGCGGCGCAACGAGAATCGCAATCCTGATTTTTTTTTATGTTAGTTACGCTTCCTGGGGACGGTATTGCTATTAATAACGCTCGACATTGTTTACTACGTTATTATCATTCGAAAGAAATTTTACAAGAATCTCCCTGCCTACACATTGCGTATACACATATCTGTCTACAAAACTTCGCTGTACCATTTATTTAGTCTTACTTTGCTACGAAGGCAAATGGAAATGTTTTTGTCATCATCCTTTTTGATGAAAATTAGTATGAAAAATGCCCAAAATATAAATATGCATGAAAAAAACGATTTTGTTAAAGTATCTAAAAATTGAGGTAGATACAGATCTGAAAATAATTTTGTTACACTATTAAAATTATTATGTAGGAAACTCGTGAGCAATGCTGTCAAAAGTTTTGACATTCTAATCATTAGTTTGAGCATATCCTATATAATATTATTTTGATAACAAAATTTATTCTCAAATCTCTAGCAAAACTTTTAAATACTTTAGCAAAACTGTTCTTTCCATGTGCACAAAAAAATGATAGTGCTTTAATTCGGAAAAATTTATTTTTGTTCGCTTGTGAGTCGCACGTGACGTTGTACACGAGAAATGTTATTGTTTTGACAAATCACTTTAGCTCGAGTAAAGCAATGCAAAACTGCTAATGTTACAACGTTGCGATGCGCTCGCATCTTTTAAATTTAAATTTATATTAAAGCTTTGTAGTAAGAAACACAGCGTAATACAATTGACACAGTGATTATTTCATCTTTGTTTAACAGCAAATAACAAGGATGTAATGATTCATTGTGTTACACTGTGTCATCTGTGTTTTTTACTGGAAAGTATTCTATATGTCTCAAAATTTGAAAAGAGTTAGATATTTTGTATGCTGTAGGTTGCTAAAAGCCGGTTTTTATATCTTTGAGAATATTGGATATCAATTATCGCTTGCCTTAGTAATGAAAACAGAACGCAATTTGATATTTAATACTTTTTGATATTTAATATTTTTCCATTTTAAATGCAAACGTGAAGATAAAATATGTTTTGCCTATTTGCTACTTGTTATACGATTTACATAGTAATTTAATATAAAATATAATGTATAAAAAATATTTCGATAACAGAGAAATTATTTCAGAATAACATTTTTGAGAGATATTTAAGCTTAAGGCAAAGCAATATTAATAAGCGAGATTGAAAATTTGATCTTATTAGTTCAGATATAGGTAATATAAATAAAACTGGCACAGCATGTTCAAGAACATGAATGATTCATTAAAAGACACAGGAAGAAGAAATATATGTAAACGACAAATCATTGGTAACTGTTACGCGTGTTTCGTGTGTAATATTCTTACGCAAGCCGTGACCTTTTTCCATTAATAAACAAAAATTTTAAAAAGTAGCTCTCTATTCTCATATATGAGAAGCAAGGCGTTAGTGACGTTTCTTCGATACTGCTCGCCTCGAGGCACGTTATTTTTCATGGACGCAATATGTTCAGATAGGACGTAAGGATCAATAGCTCCTTGTCCTACCTTCATGGTATAATAATCGATATTCAGAGGGATGAAATTCAAACGAGGCCAAAATCCGTGTGAACGGTAACGTCACAGTTGTTGGGCTTATCGGCGGCCGCCATGTTCACCTCTACCAAGGTATCCACGCTGTTAATCGGACAGCCCTTGAGGATTTTCTGCGCCGCTAGGCTGGTGAATTGCACCTGCATGTCGCTGAGACTGGGATAAGAGTGCAAATCTGAACCTCGGCTCACAGTCTTCTCTAAGTTGGGCTCGGAGCCCTGAGGAGCTCGTTGCTGCTTCACCGTCTCGAGATTCTCGATGTATACGTCATTGAAAGAGCCACCAAAACCATCATACGACTTGGTAGGAGACGGCGGATTCGAAACGATATTATTCTTCGAACCGGGATGAAGTAGATTGCGATAACTCAGCGCGTCCTTCGATAACGACAGGCTAAGCTTACGCGAGTTATTCATCGCATCATTGGTGTTCTTTGTAGTGGACAACGCAGCAGCCTCCTGTACCAGAGCGTTCTTGTCGACGTTGTTAGCCGAGGCATCGATCAAGTGGGCTTGACTATTATTCAAACGGTTTGTTAGCTTCAGCTTGTTAGGCACTTCATCTTCGACTTTCGGCTTGTTCTCCTTGTCAGATTCCGATAGCAGAAGACTCGTTTTTGGATCTTTCGGCGTGTAGAGTGACGACGGACGCTCGGCCTTGATCGGTTTGTTCAGCTTTTCGTCATCAAGTTTCGATTTAAAAAGCTTCTCGTCATCCACCCGGGTCTTGTAGGCTTTCTCGGCTACTAGCTCTCTCTCCTGCTTCTCCTTGCAATCGATAACTTCTTTCTCGGCAATCTTCGTCTTCACCGTGCCATTCTCGAAAGTGATTACGGACCTCATCGGTGAGTTGTTCTGCTGAACGTAGATCTTCGTGCCAGGCGAGCCGGAAATGGTCGTCGTACTGGTCGTATTGGAGGCCAACGTCACGCTATTCTGTATCGTCCGTTGCTCCTGTGATGACGGACTTAGATTGGTAGACACCTGAAGAGTTATCGAGTTCTGCGCCTCTTGCAGAGGAGTCAGCGAACCTTGCTGAACGACTTTGAGCGGTGACGATTTCGTGGATAGTGTGGCCGTTTTCAATGGCGAACAAGTTAATTTCGTACTGGAAATTGACTTGCCGCTAGAATGAGATGAATGACCCGACGAAGTTTTTTGCAGCACCTTAAAATACAATTTTTTTATTAAAGAGAATATAAAGAAAAATTAAGGAAGTGAAAAAAATTAAAAAATTAAGGAGGTTAAAATTAATTGCTATATACAATATATTATATACAATATGTATATATACAAAGCTATATACAATATGTATATATACAAAGAACATTAAAATATTTAATATTTTGATATATTTTAAATGGATAAAATATTTACGAGTATCTTTTTTATCAGAAAAAAACGCATATATACGCATGCAAATATTTTGTTACATATTTATAACGGAGTTACATCCACCTTATGTTGTGGGGAACCGTTGGTCGATTTAGTGCCAATGTTGCTGAAGTCATGACTCGGTCTTCTTGAGTTGGTCTGCCTAGTGTTGGGCCTACCCAACGTTGTCGTTTTAGCCGGACTCGCATTCATTGTTCTAACTGAACCAGAGCTACCACCGCTTCTGCTAGGTGACGAATTCGTCGAGTTTTTATCGTTCTGTGTTTGATTACGCGTTTGATAACCCTCCTGATTGGTGCTGGGCGGTAGAACAGATGCTCTAGACGTACATCTGCTCAAGCTTGAGCATTTGGATCTCGGCAGAGTAGAGCACGGTGATCGATGCCTTCGAGAGCTTCTTGGCGTCGAGTTGGCCAATAAACTCGAGGAGTCACCGCTGGCTTGACGCCGATGTCGCCTTGGTAAAGTGGCCGATCGCACCGAGCTCGAATCATCCCACACTTGGAAACTAGCCTGCGATTGGTTTAAACCTTCCATCATCTGAAAAAAGATTTAATCGATCTTTCGCGCGATTCGAAACTCTTTGGAATTAAGGAATTCTTATTTTTCACCTCCAATTCAATTCCAATTAAATTATTTAAATTGTTTATATTATCTCTATTTATTACTATCATTAAATTTTCAAATTCAGCGTTATTGATAGCGCGATACGTTGTCGCCTCAGGAATTTTCATTAATTGTCAGGGGAACCGGTTAATTAGCCTTACGGCGTTAGAAGTGCTGTGCAAAAATTTTTGTTTTGTTGGTTCTTATTGGAAAATACCTGTATGCAACTTACCGAAGGGCTGGCGGCCCTTGTCTGCGTGGCAACGCTATGCAAATGTACGACACGCGGATTAAACCACTCGGTGGGGGGATACTGAGCACTGAAAGTGCCCATTAACGGTGCGCCCTTCCTCCTTGTGCTCCGCCGAAAGAGCCTGGAGAGCAGGCCTATCTTCTCTGAAAAAATCCCAGAAAAGCCTTGAGGAAGGGATTTGGATTTTCTTGCGCTTTGTTAGACAACAATAAGGATCGAGAAAGGGCTTGCCAGCTATAGAGTGACTAAAAAGCTACAATCTGGATTGTATTATACGATCTACAGATATTATGTATATATAGGATATTTCGCAGCAGTTGTTTATAATTGTCCTAATATAATCAGAACGTTCTCGTTAGTGCTAAAGAGTACTTAATATACTAGAAATAGTCGTCCGAAACAAAAATCGTTCGAGCAGCTTGTGAATATAAATAATTAAGTACGAAAATTTTAGGCTGATGCAAAAGTTCCGAAATTCCGCTTTTATAAGAACAGTTATAAACAATCGAAAGCATTTTTAATAAAACTGATTCATCCATCACCCATTAAATAAAGCAGTCACCCATCACCATGCAATCCCTTTCCCAATTAGACTCACTGGTTGGACTGTGAGGCGCACTGTCGGTACTCGCGTATTCCGCGCTGGAAGATGTATCACTCCTTTCGGGTCGTCGTGGTAAGGACCGTGAACTTCCGCTTCTGTGTAAACGTCTGGCCGAGCCCCAAAGCCGTAGAGAATGTCGCCTTTCGAGACGGCCGGGCATCGACCGACACCTGGCGAACAGGACTTTATCATTGGGATTTCCTGGAAGAGAGACATACAAAATTATTTTTAACTCTTTATTACATTATATATGTAAATAAAATTAATTATATGTAAAACGAATGAAATGCTTAAAAGATTTGCTGATAATTTCCATATCTTGAAAATTTAACGGTCCTCATGCTTGTTATCTGTCAAATAAGACGAATGATTGTAAAAAGTGTCCTCGTGTGAGTAAACTTAGATTGCCACATTGAGCAGACTGATTGGGAAGAGTAAATTCTATGCGACGCGAAGACACACATGCAAATATCAGAATGCCGAGACGACGTGACACTCCAGTTAAAAGGGTTAATATCATGACCGAGCTGCGCGTTGTAACTTAAAAAAAAAAAAAAGTGGAATACCCTCATTCCTGAGAGTTTCATCTTGGTATATAGCCATGGGCGATACGCCGACATAGCGACCAACGACGAGTGGGTTACCAGCGTGAGAATCAGCCGAGAAACGAGTGAGAGAAAAGTAGGAAGATTATATATATATATATATATACGTGTGGTCCTTCCCCCCTTTCTACAATGATGTCGACAGCGTATGTAACGGTAGACAATGTCGTGACCAATAGCTAATATATTGTGCTAAACGTTTTCCAGGCATCGTCAGCTTCTCTACTTCGTTCTTTCTCTCATCTCTTTTTCCTTCTTTCTTGTTCTTTATATGTGCTGATGTTGGCTCTATTCTGCACGTACGCACGCATGTATATATACGTATTCGATGTATGTTAAAAAAAAAAAAGAATAAAAAAGAATATACCGCAAGAAACTTCCGCGAGTGTTGTGGTATAAAGGTCTCACCTGGCGATATATCACGAAACATGAGAATTTTTTGTCAAAGATAATAAAAAGCCGCAGATAGAAGAGAATTCCTCGAATTTCTGTTAGCAATAATCGAAACAACAATTGCGTTAGGATTTTTCATGTGTAATCAACGCCCCAGGTAGAACATAAAATTATAATAAGAAAGACGATCATCAAGTAGAAATAAAAGGAAAATTCATAATGATATCATACAATGATGAATAAAAAAATCTCATTATCATGTCCAAGAATTCATCATAAAATAATCGTCAAAAGTATATCAAATGACATTATAATCTTTTTTAAAATGACTTGTACTTGATATCTTGATCTTGTTATGATTTTTTGTGCTCTGCCCGAAGCAGCATTTCTTGACTGAAAAACAATGAATATCAGGAATAAAAATGTGGACATATGACAGAGGACAAACATTGTTTCTTCCTGACATTTCCGCGAACGTGGTAAAAAGTGAAATTAAGATCGCGCACTGATTTTTCGTACGCGGTCGCGAGAGGAATTGATGATCTTCCGGCGACGAGGCTTGCGTGGCTACCAAGGACGACAACAACATAAACGTTCTCCCGACTCGTTCGTCGAGTCGCCAGCAGAAAAAGGCCTCAGAGAGTGAGCAGCTTCGCGAACTGCTCTCCTCCTGGACACAATCGGAACGTTTCCCGAACACGTGCCGAACGAGTTTGCCTGGACCGACCGGTCTGCCGGACAAGCGAGTTCATTCTCGCAAGTTTTACGGGCTCCGACTTCCTGCGCATCCTTTCGTGAGATACGGCGAAATCGATCTCAGCCTCACGCGTTTATCTGTTCATCTTTATACGTTCTTTACATACATCTGTATACTTTTGTCATTGAGTCTCAAAAATGTCACGAAAATTATGTAAGGCATTACAAGTAACACAAACACATTTTTACTCTTTACGCCTGCAGCGTACACTGTAGTGCATTAATTCGCTAGGTCATAGTAGCGACTCACTTATCGACGTTTATTTTTTACTCAAATATTATCAACTTTACAGAAAAACTGCAAAAGACAAAAATTATTAATTTTCTTCTCATAGAACTCTAAGAATTTTTTCAGAATTTTTTATCAACTTTTTAATACTGTAATATTTTCTTATTTTCAATAAGTCGGGCCGGCATCTACTATGACCCAACGAATTAATGCACTGTACTGTACATTAATTTCTCTCTGCAACACTCTATATTATTTAATAACAAGAATTTCTCCACTCTATATTTAACACTTTCCTGAAATATAATTTTGGTCCCGCGTAATGCACGTTCATATCGCGTCGTAGAAACGATATTAACGCGTTAAATTGATCGGCAATGTGTTATAAATTAACTATCTTGCGTTATAAATTAACTATCTGATTGATATCGCGAGATGATACGGCGGGAAATATGGTTACGGGAAACTTTCCTTCGCGGATAAACCTCGCGCACCACAGGAGACAACGGGATACGCGACACTCTAATAAGACGCAGAGAACTCTGTGATTACTACTGAATGAAGACGAAAGCATGTTAATCGCATCATCACCCAACATCATCTTTCGTGCGCGATATATACAACCGATATTTTCGCAGCATTAACTTCTTGCACGACAACTTCCTCGTGGAAGCGCATAACATATATCTACGCTTCTTTTGATTAATAACCTGTCTATTCTAACAACGTTTACACGTTTCTTACATCACGTTTCCACATTTTAACTTAAACATTAAAGAAAAATGGCAAAGGAGCCTTTTAAAAAATAATTTTCTTCGAAAGTCATCACGTTTACATGAAGCTAGCTAGTAAATTATAGACTTTGTCTATTGAGAAAATAGCTCGAGGTGACGTCAGGCTCAGAAAATAATTAGCGAGACTCATCTTACCTCCGCAAATAACGTCCGCCAGGTTTGTCTGTACAGCCTGATGCGTAACATCGCCGTCTCGCAGAGTGAGCATCTCACCGTGTACGAGTGCCACCGCCTCGTCGTTGCTCATCAGCATACTACCCTGACCTCTGGACCCGTTTACGTCCCTGGAACACCGCCTGGAGCTACCGGAGTCACGTCTAAGCCTTTTGGTCTCGGGCGTTACAACGAAGTAGCCCTGAGACGTGTGATAGATCTTTCGTTCTTGCATGAGCTTGGCGAGCGCGTCGTAAACGAGCTCTCGGCTGGGCCTCTGCATAGCCGGGAAGGCATTTCTCAGGGCTGATCTGAGGGTGTCCAAGGTCGCCGCCTGCCTCTGAGAAGTCAGCTCCAGAATCGCCCAACATAAGGCTTCTGGCAGCGGCGTGAACTGACCTTGGGAAACTGGAGCCACTAGACAGTCCTCTATATCACCTGCAAAAGGGAGAGACTCGAGGTTAATGCGTGAACATCTTCGCATCCGGAGGCCATATTATTTTTCTACAAATTAATTAAACGGCGAGTATTCATTCGGCCGAGTCATTTTATGTAACTTGTTTTATGCTTCAATACCAATTTTGCTCCGTTATGATCTCGTGCGTCGGATTTTACGATCGTTCATCGCATTAGCGCCCTCGGAGATAAAATGAGCAATAAGATCATACCATAATCTTATATTTTCTATTTATTTCCACCGTCGCTGCAATAAACTTCTATTTGTCTTTTGACACAGTTGTATGTAATTTTATTTTCAAGGTTGTCATTGAACATAATAATTCTAATACTCTACGTTACTCTACGAATCTGACACGTACAAATTAAATTATATTCATGTTAAAGCCTTTCTAAATTAAATCGAGACTGTTTGCATTTCTATACGTGTAACGACCGCTAAGTATTTCATTAAGAATACACAGCGATGAGAGTCACGTTAGATGGTTTTATGTCGATTTCGTGATCTCATGGACGGAACAGAGTCATTCCAATTACGAATTAATCGAATTCTTTCCACGAATAAAGTCAAAGAACAAACGCGATTGGTGAATATGAAAAAGACAGCGAATTTAAGCCCAGGCGGCAACGATTCCGTAATATTATGAGAGAATCGAAATTCTTATTCTTCCAGTCACGTTTTACGGTAACCTGGCGACACCGCGACTGCGTGCTCTCCTACATCTGGTTTACGCCCACAAAAAGAATATGGATTATTCTAAACTCGGGGTAGGACCTCGAAATTCCCTGCGAGGTCCACGCTTTGTTCGTGCGTCGAATCTCTAATGTCTTTTCGAAGTCGATACAGAGAAAGTTAATGCCAACGTCACCGTAAAATACACCTACATATCACAATATTATGCACGATAAAATATTTTATTTCAGCCATAAAAGATTCATTGCGTCCCAGAAATATCTATTTGTGAAATCACTGTTTGATCACGCTCATAATTAAGGATTTCTGCTGATAGAGAAGTTCCGTTTGAAGAACGGGAAAGTCGAGTGCCAACGCCAACACGAACCGTTCTTTTACACTTCTTTTAGATCGCTGAAATATTTTAATCAATGTAATCGCGTATAGTATGCCAAAACTCAACAATGTATTCACTTGCTCCACCGATCGTATATAATTAAAGGTTTGAAGCCGGCGGAGAAGAGCTCTATTTAAAGTTCGTGCGATCGCAGGCCCGCCTTCTCTAAGGCGCAACTCTGCAATTTCCCTGCACGTCTGTCAACAGTTGCCTTTGTTATTTGCAAGACAGGGCAAGACAGGAAAGAATAGATCTCCAATTACGCGTGTAACTAACGTGTAGAAAACGCCCGCCTCACAAGCTCCCGTTAAACAATTGCTGTAAATAGGCCGAATAAATCCGCCTTCCTAGCTCTCCTTTGCTCTTATTCTTTCGAAGTATCTCGCTAGCAGGACAGGTTGTCTCGTTGTCCGCCTCTACACCGACATCTATCTCCGCTTGATATACGCGTTTCATAAAGCCGGATCATACGCAAAAGGCACACAGCCTCGGCAATGCTTCCACTTTCGTCTTAAACATTATTCTCACGCTCGATGCTCATTGAATACGAAGATGTCTATTTAGACTTTGACTACTCTACACTCCGGTTATAGTGAAATTATTCTCACGCTCAACATCAAACATATCCAGTCGAGTCTCGAGTGTACAATTTAGTTAATGAAATAAAATATCTTCGTTCATTCAAGATTCTGATATACGATATCTCATTTAACGCTCAGTAAAATTAATCTTGTAGTTAATCTCAGTAGTTAATCTACTTCAACTCTATACATCATTTATTTATGTGTCGTTTATTTACATATTTCTCCTCGCAAATACGACGGTCAATTGAATTACCGCGTCGTAGCTTTGAACAAGCGGCACCTATATAATGCTCACGTGGGAGCAACCAGTTTCGGTTTCATTGGCGCAAGCAAGATCTTATCCTGCGAACGCGGCATAAAAAAAAAGATACATGATCTACATCATCGCACCGGGGAGATCGCGAAGAAAATGAGCCATGTTGTATTGCACAATTTTCAAGGAACTTTGTCGACGACAGATAGAAAGACGGACATCATAGCGAGGCCATCGGGATCGTGGAACCCGATACGTCGGTTTCTGGGGCGTAGATGTTTACCGACTCGCCGCTCCATGTCGTGAGAATCCCGTCCCAAACGTATCCTGAACGTGTTCTCCGCGCGCGTATTATCTGGCACTCATTATCGGCGTGCACTCTCTGAATTGGAGAGGTATTTGATCGATCGGCGAGATATACATGCGAATTTGTCGCGACAAATACAGCACAAAAGATTGAAGCAATATTGCTGCAATGTTGCAATATTGCAGATTGCAACGTAACATTGCAGAGATATTACTGAAATGTAAATTAATATGCCTGCAAAATGTCAGTAATATGCTTGTAATATTTCACAAACATTGCAAAACTGTCTTTATAAAATATATAAATTTTTTATAAAAATATATAAATTTTTCAATATTTATGTAATATAGTCTTTTAATTTAACAATCGTTTTTATGATATAATAATTAATATAATTCATTTTATATTTAAATAAAAAATTTATTGATGTATTATTTGACGGTCATTTTATTAGCTAAGTTTTATATTTATTTTAAATATGAAATCAAAAGATTGTATAATATCGAGTTTGGATACAATGCATCATTATCGGATAAGACGATAAGCAATTAAGCTGCTGAAAACGATTTATCGAAATATTAATTATGTGTTCGATGATGTATTTATGCCTGATATGAATGTAAGAATAAACCAGCGCCCAAATTTTATTGATAAATTTCATACCGTCATTTTTTAATCGATTCAATCGACTCGGAGTGGTTTCGAATTAAAAAGAATCACTGCAATTAACTTACCAAGCAACTATATTATTATATTAATGTGAATAAATTTGTAGTTCGGTACATACACATATATGTTTTATCTTTACGAATAAATTTATCCTTCAGAATATTATATTTATTGGAATATTTTATAATTTTTATCATAAAAAATTGTTTTTGAAAAGCACATATCACTAGAAATGCGATTTGTAAAAAAATTAAAATTAGTGAGATATATGTATAAAAATAATTTTCATTTTAGAGTCTTCATAAAAAATTTACCCAAATACATTATATTGCAATATTGCTGGAATGTTTTGTTGCAATATAACAAAAAACGGACATCTTAACGTTGTTGGAATTTTGCAACAATGGTTCAGTAACGTTTCACAACCACCACATGCAATATTGCAATATTTCAGAAATCATTCTGCAATATTTCTGCAATCTTTCTGCGCTGTATGGTCAAACTCTCGAGGCTTCTCGCGTGACATCGCGAGACTTTTGCCTGATTTGACATCGAGGCTTTCTTTTCTTTTATATTTCTTATCCTCGATTTTTCTTTTTTGGGACGATTAGATGACGTCGGATAACTCGGCTTAAATCTTACCAACTTGTTTTGCTCTTGAAATTAAACCGTCAGAGCGATACGTGCGCAATTTCAGACGTACGCCGAGAACACCGACAATTAGACGCGCGCCATAAATTTTCCAGAAAGCGCTCTGCGTGTGTCAAACCGCTCTATTTGTCGTTTTGTTCCAATGTTGCGGCGCGCGATATAAGACCGATCAGGACAGACGATTTATGGCCGATGGACATTTACCACCCAACTAGCGGTTGCAAATGGCCATTAACGGTTTGTTCTTATTTTTGTTAAGCTTATGCTTTATGACTCGTCTATGCCTATGGGTAGAATTTAAAAGAAACGATCTCAGCATCGACGGCTGTTTCGATTCCTTCGTTGCTTTATCGTTTTACGGCTTTCTCTCGATCGCAGATCTCAATATTGCAATGTCATTTTGTTGTACAAAGCCACTCTTATTATCCGAGCACAAAGTATTCTAAATAAAATCAGGTAACTGGATCGGGGAGAAGGGAATCATTCTGCATTTACCTTTTTGTTCTTATTGCGCGCAAGTTAAAACGTTTCTTTCTCAACTTGTTCAAGTTCTCAACGTGACTACGTCACGAAACTCGTGAAGTCGACGACACTGATCCGTCGAGAAACAGTAGATATACCGTGAAGCACACCTGCCGACCTGTGGCGACCCTGCGAAAGGCTATTATTAGCATCCTGCACCTTTCTATCATTCCACGAGACTTTATTATAATATTACTCCACGCTGCCCACGTAGACAGCATTTGTTTGGCGTCCCGAAGTAAAAGGTAGAGCCGACTGGCATTCGGGTCGGTCGATCCGCGCCCACGCGAAAATATATCGATAAATATCACCGCGAGGAATGGACGAACGCAGAAACACGGAGACAAAAGACACAGTGGCTGCCGACGGGAACGACGAGACTTGTTTCTTCTTGGACTGTTCCTCGAAACGCGCGAACGCGTTGGGATCACTTCCGGTGTATAGTACAAGCTGCAGAACATGTTGCATATATCCTTATCGCTGTGATCCATCGTGTTGGTTGGCTAGTCGGGTTGGTCGATCGGTCGACCTCTGCCGCCTTTATGGCTATGTTCATGGGAAATGGCAAAGACCACTCGCCACTCGAGGAATCACCTCGTAACAAGGCGACCTTTGAATCGCGTATATACCTACTCTCTTCGAGTCTCCAGCGCGGCGACTACCCGTTCGTTGATTATATGTAAATCCTTTAAGACGCCACTTCGTACCTCCGGCCATATATCGATTCTAGCGACTCATTCTCCCTCATTTGTTTATCTTATGCCGGTCTCTTTTTGTCGGATTGCGTTAGTGTGCGCGAGAGCAAATACGGAAATTGTACATTAGATTAATCATACGTTAGATTGTTGATTGCACGGTATAACAGCCGTTGACAGCACCGCGGAAACCATTTTATCTTTTCACTCTTCTAAAAGGTACCGCATTATCCGAAAGATTAAGTAAGGCTGAACATTTTACTCTCTGCAGACGATGTTCCTACAAATAACGCTAATGCCTGTTTCTATCAATGTAGTGTAACTTTAATCTTGATCAACTAATTTTACATCTCTTTTTAGTTCTAACAATTAGAAAAAGATGAAGAGTAAGTTGAAACGAGGTTAAAAAATTAATCTTTATTAGTAGAAATGGACATAAATTAATTAAAGTTGATGAACTCTTAATTCATTTCCCCTCTTAATTTTATTCACAAAAAAGAATGGGATGATTAATTAACTCCAACGCTTATTGGAATTGCCTTAAGAATCGATACTATCAACGTTGATCAATTAAATTAAACGAGCTTCTTTCTTTCGTAAAGTTAACTGCAATACAGATGGATGATTTATTTAAGTCTGATAAACCGATGTTGGTGAAATCAACCCTAAGAGCAACAGTTTCCGATGAAAGTGAAACTCTCAGGTGCACAAGAAGATGAAGTGCATAAAGAATCTACAATTCTTTCGGACAAGGTGTGGTTAGTTAATGTTTGGTTCGCACGAAGGTTTCTCATTCGTTCCTACTGGATTTATGCATCCCTGTCAGCAGTCAATAATCCCGCCGAGACGTTAACCGACCGTTTTGTTATCTGTACGCGGAATGCGAATGCAGTTATGTAAGAGGCACGAGTCAATTATAAATAAATAGACACGCGCGTGTGTACCAGGCTGTTCTGCTGCTGCTCCTGCTGTTGCACTGTTGGAAATAAATTTTCCTACTGCGAAAGCAAACGCGAATTCTCGACGTGACACAGAACACGAGAAGCGAGTCGAAATCAAATGGAGCACTCATTAAATTCAAATGTGCAAACTCGATTTAAAATGCGAAGTTGCGCCCACGTCGAAATCGTTCCCGACATGTTATATCATTCGCGTCTAGATCCCCGGTGAATAATATTTTATATAATATGCCATACGCCGTATCGTTTGGAAAATTAAATTGTATACAATTCTCCGATCTGTATTTAATGAGATACGAATCTCGATGGTATTATTTTTGGAAGGTACTTTATTTTAACGTTTACACAAATGCGGAGTAACTTCTGAGTGCTAAGTTGGTTTTTTATTGAATGATACTAGAACTTTCCTTTTCGCTTTCACCAAATTTCAAACATATATACCTATTTCACTTTAAGTACAAAAACTGTAAAAATAGACCTCTAGATTTCTTGTGACAACAAATCACAGCAAACGATACGCGTTCGTGATCTTTTCGAAGAGTTATTCCACTATCGAATCCGGGTCGCGACAATGTGCACACCACTCGACAACAGTAACGAACACACCGTGTCTGTAATGATCTTTGCCTAAGGCTAACTCAAACATCATTCAGGTTGGCTCAGACGTCGCGAAATATTCAGTCTGTAAATAAGAAATGCTTAAACGATTCGCATCGTAAAGAAAAGATCTTGAATGTTTCAAATAAAACATTCCAATTTAATTTGATGAAAAAGTTAGAATTTTTAAATTAAATTCTCGAATACTTGAACTTTTAATTATTGCAGTATCCAATGTCTTTTTATATATGACACAATTTAATCACATCAAATAACTCGTATTATGACGTGAACGTTGCATGAATTTTACAAGTTTTTATATCAAAGATAAAATCTTCTGATTTGAGTAAAATCAGAAATTTTTAATTGAATTCTCGAATATGAGCGTCTTTAGATGTTGCAATATCAGGTCCTATATCTTTTTATACATATATGACACAATTCACCATTATATAATTCGTATTATAACGTGTGTTGTGTATGACTGCTATTATCATTTACAAATTTTTATATTAAAGATATAAAGAGCTTGAAATCACGGCTGCAATTCAGTTATGAACGCGGGAGGTTTTAACAGCTTCAAGAATACCTGTCTTTCGTGCAGGACCCAGTTTTTCAATAATGTATATTTTACACCACGCGTACGCCTACGAGCATGTGGTGTCATTGGTTGCAAATTCTTGTGGTCCTACGCAGGTGGCGAATGACGACATATTGCGCGGACAACGCAGTATACTTGTGCATTTAACTACCGCCTTAAATAAAGCTTTCATGAGCTCGGTAGCGTGTCCTTAATCATCCGATGAAACGTCATCGGTAAGTATCATCTCGAATTATTAGCAGGAAATATTCTTATATTTTTTTTTATCACCTCCGAACGGATATGCTGCGCGTAATACCAAAATGTTCGCGTATTCCCGCGTTATCATCTATATGAGAAACAGAGTATATACACGGACTTTCTCTAGCCTCTCGCATCCATCGAACGTAAGCCGCTTAACTTTCCGAGAAGATATATACATACACACGCATACACACATATACATGTGCATATAAGGATCTGCAAGTTGCATGCGTCTGACTTCTAGATGTACGCAAATGCGCGAGCGCATACATTATCGGAAACAATACGCAGTGGAGTTATTACGAGGATAATTAGTGTCGCAAAACATGCAAAAAAAAAGTCGCCATTCTTCATTGCGTCATCGCGCATCATGATATAGATTGCGGTCAAGTATTCTTTTTTCCCCTTCGAGGCTAAATCATTAGATCTTTTCTTATTCTCGCAGAACTCTCTTTCTTTCATCAAATATGAAACATATACCTATCTCACTTTAAAAAGTGTACAATTCAGCCACACACAGAAAATAAGATCTATTGTGTCTGGAAAATTTATTTTCACTTTGCGCGATAATGCGTACAACTTCGGGTGTTCTTATCCGGTATCGCGAATGATTATACAGAATGTCGTGACACACCGGCCACTTTCCATCCCGAGGCCTCCTCGTATATCGTGTCTCGATGCAGGTTCCGCGCGCAGTATATCCTTCTCGTGCCACATACTCATATTACAGCCGCCTAGCATATCAAGAAGACGGCATAACAATGCAGAGCATTTTAATCCTTCGTCTAGGAGAATTGCATATCAGAGGACGATGTAGAGGGGAATGATGTAGAGCGTGCAGCCCGCGTGGTACTTGCGAGATCAATTTTTTTGTTATTGCGGAAGCCGCGCAAATCTCCGTTACGGTGATATTAAATTTCGCTGGATCGCCAACGGCGGCACGGAGACGACTAGATCGCGCTCGGATTTAAATCCCGACCTTACGGGTCGTGTGATTTTTCGTTCGACGGAAAGACGATATAAGCCGAGGCCATGAGAATCGACTCGTAGCCTCGATTCCGCGTTCGACGCTGCTGCATCACGCGCCGCCGATACCATTCGTTCTCTTCGCGATAAGGGCGCAGCCGTTCGTTCGCTCTCGCTCATTTGATACGAGCCATTTTGCAAGTACGATCACTCAATGCGCTCGTCCACTTCGCTATAATTGGACAATATGCTTGCTCT
>NW_017259490.1:2806629-2807148 GCF_001594045.1 Atta colombica | reverse complement strand
TATATATATATATATATATGAAGCATACAGATTTGAAATTTTCGTTGCTTCATCGTTGATCACGACTGATAATGGCGTAATTGAGTTGAATCAAAAGGGATTGGCCTTCGAGTAATAAATCTCACGTTGTGCACGTTGTGGTGGCTGGTTTCAGCTAGTGCGATTTTAATGATAATTAGGAAGCTTTTCTTTTCTTCGCAGTAAAACATTGCATCGTGCTCAGAAACGAACTATCTTCGCCCTGCCACTCCCAATCGAGAAAGTTTTATATTATTCTTGCCCATTGTTTCTCGAGCAACAAGTTGTGTAAGATTGTAGGGCTCACTAATGCGTTTCTATCAATATTTTATCCAGATTGAATTCTCCACGCTGTTGGAAGTATAGACTCGATATCGGATCGCTGTTGCGTTAGTAGACTAATAATTACCATTTAAAAAAATTTTTTGAGATATGGCTATGCGAGAGGAATAAAGTTTGTCCGAATGATTCATATACACATATGTATCCACTTAAAAAAAA
>NW_017259490.1:2787205-2806552 GCF_001594045.1 Atta colombica | reverse complement strand
GTGTGTGTGTGTGTGTGTGTGTGTGTGTGTGTGTGTGTGTGTGTGTGTGTGTGTGTGTGTGTGTGTGTAAATTCGGATAGGAATTTTATTTCTTTCATAATCATATCTCAAAATTTTTGAAAATTATTGATACTTTTTTTTTTCAATTGAAACTATTAAAAATAATCCTCTTTTTGCCCAACTATTCAAAATTTCACAAAAAAACAGTATGTATTATTCTATGAAAAATCATAAATCAAAGAAAATTATAACAGAGGGCTAACATTTGTTGTAGTGATTTCTTATGAAGATAGGTCATAAGGTAACACGGAAGTGATGCACGTATTTATCTGCAGATGAGGCGAATGTGGTCGCTTGACTATCGAGGCCAACGGAGCACAGGTGAAATGTCACGACTGTTTGCTAGTGATGAAATTCACTAACCGGAGATTAGGTGGCTGTAAATACAACGGTGAACGTCTAAAAATCATCCTCATCCTATCATCCTCATGATATTAATAGTAAGACTGCACTGCTAATCTCATCTCGTTTAATTGCACTTTATTAATTTATCCTTGAATTCCCTCCGGCAGCTACTTAACGTCACCGATGAGCGAAAAGTAAATAAGTGAATTCTCGATGAGTCATATTATCGATACATTAAAATCATTAGAAGATATAAGAGAGCTTCTCTAGAAAAAAAAGCTTTTCAAAAATGTTTCTTTGGCACGATAAATCGCCGGCCTCGGCTCAAGATCGCCGCCTATCCTTTTAAAGCGCAAATTATACGTTGGCGAATCTCCTTTTCGTCGTCGTAAATTAAAAGCAACGTCTTCAATTCCGCGCGGAAGAATGGGCGATTGCAGCACATCATCAATCACGCCGAAGATATATTAGCAGATTATTGTACTCCCTTGACATTAACCTACATATGTGGAAGTAATGCGACTTACGCTTGCAGAGGCCAACGGATTTTACAAACGCAGCACCACGCCTTTCGTCGCCTCCATGGACAGGCGGTACACACCTTTGTAATTATGTCGCTCATGGTTAGTCGTGCCTAAGAAGTAATCGCCACATTGAATTGCCTTGTCGAACAAAGTGAACCACCGAATCGGTGTCGACGACCCGATGCGTTTCTTGTCGTAAATAATTCTCTAGAGAACTATGATTACCTCTCCGTTTTATCTAACAGCAATTTGTTTTATATATTAAATCTAACAGTAAGTATGTCCGGAACAAAGATTAGAGCCTGGACTGCGCTATAGTACATCGAATGGTCATTCACATCAAGAAAAAATAAGAGAGAGGGAGCGTGAAATCGACCAATCTTCCTCTCTTTTTAAGATTATGATTGGTTGAATAGAAAGAGATTGTGACCAACCATTTTCACGTCCTGTCTCATTTTTGCCGACCGATTTTACACATACGGATGGCGCATTCTATGCTTTACGTCTTTGGTCCAGAACATTGATGTTGATTGGCAAGTATTCCGACTCGTCCGAGTCTTCAAATCGATTTACTTCGCGGACAGAATCGCGAATGAAGTAATGGCGAATGCAGCGAAGAGAAACCGATGCGGGTTTCCAATTCTAAAATGTGCGATCGCGCGGTACGACCTCGTGCTCGGCTTAAATCGGATTCCAGGACGTGTGAAATCGCATCCCCGCACAGCGATTCGAGTGAATGCAAGCAGACGAAGTCACGTAGCAGCGCCTAAGTGGTCCCGATACCGATGCTGTCGACAATGTCCATTCGATTCAGGCCCTCATCCGACGCATGCATGCACGCACGCCACATGGACTAAATGTAAACCGGTATACGCTCGCTATTAAAGTCGATAATAATAATAATCCGGAGCAGAATTTATTTTATGATCCACCGTCGCTGTAACGTTGATACGTGCGTGATTCTAGATTTTTTTCTCTTTCAACCCGCAATTTCACGAATTTATACAACGCCCATCAGTCCCGTCGTTTGCTTCATCATTCCAAAACGATTGTCACGAAATGATGGATACCATCAGTTTACGAAACTGATGGTATCCAAGAAGAGCAACGTAAGAAATCCAGAATCATAATTTTCACAGAAAGCCTGTGAATGTAGGATCTCGAAATGAAGAAATAAGTCATTTCAACTTGACTAAACGATCTTGTGGTACGACTTGTTTCGATACTTTGCACCGCTTATGTTCGTTCCACGTCGTAACACCGCGACGTTGTAATGGATTAGTCGTAATGAACCTACAGTCGCGTTTCACCTGAAGAAACCCGTTTTCCTTAACGGCTACTAACAATAGCAACGCGATCGTATACCCACGCGAAAAATTAGCAACGCGAATGGCTACGCGATATCCGACGTGCGTGCATCCGTGAGAGTCTCAAAACAACATCTTCGTACATATTTTTTTTTAAATATCTGGACGCGCGTCGCGAATAGAGAAAACCGGTTAAAAACCACCGGTGTGAGATAAACCCCGTCAACTTTTATAGTTATTTCAGAAAATACTGACCCGATTCATTGTACTTTGCATTTGAAGAGCGTTATTAAAACGACCGGAGACGTTTTTATCTTGTACATCCGATCGTTTCGAGAATACAAAAGTATTGCCGTCGCCTTATACTTTCGCCTCTTCGCGACGGGAATCCACACCGCCGCGATTCTAATCAAATTTCCACGGGGGAACAGGAATTCGCGCGCGATTGAGATGCAACGGGGAAGATAGTTCGGCAAATTTATGCTCAGGATGACATCTCGCTATTCCAGCCGTGTCCTTTATCGTCGGTTCAATGAAAGCTACGCAATGTCGCGATTCCTGACCGACGCGCCAATTTCTCTACCTACATTTCTTCGGAGCGAACCAGACGAACGTGCCAGACAAACAGCACTCCGATACGCCGCGATACTCACGTGCCTTTCGCGACGATCAGTGCGCAAGCAAGTGGAGAAAGAGAATATATATTCTCTCGCTAGTGTCGAAGATGAGCGCGGGAGAAAGAGAGAGCGAGATGACGAGAAAGATATACTCGCGAGAGCTCTCCAGAACGGTCCAGTTCTCATGGATAGTCGGATGTGGTATGAGATATTGCCCGACTTTGCCTGGTCTGCCAAGCTATTTCTTATTCATAAGCTCCACCAACCGCTCTACAAGATGTTTCCAACCTTTTCCCGTACAAGTTTTGTCGGGATTATTCCACGATAAAGCAAGAAAAAGATACCTCGTCAGATAATTACCATAGAAATATCTCAGACTCAGCACAATCGACAAAGAAATTCTTATGTTCTATCAAACTAGAGGTAGAGATTGAATTGGAATTTAAATCAATTAGAAAAAAATCAATATCAGGTTAGTGAACTTTACTTTAATTGATCAAATTCCAATCTAATTTCAATCTCAATTTCTTTAGTTTGATATAGACTTTAGGATGATAAAAGAAAATTGGCACGTATTCTCTAAAACTTTTACAATAAATTGTCATTCTAAAGAGTAAAATCTCACTCTTAAAGTTTGTAAATTGAATTACTCTTTTTCAAGTCTGACTCCATTTTCATTCTTTAAAGTGAGATTCCACTCCAAAAAATTTAAGGAGTACATAAATATTTATAGTCGGTTATTATATTTAAGATTACCTTAAGTACAGTCTTAAGATCCTATATAATTACAGAGTCATGTTAGTATACTAAGAAAAATTTTTAGTTGAAAATGAACAAATCAGAATATTTTAATTACATCAATCATAATTCTAGTTATCTCAACTAGAATTATAATAGATTCAAAGAAAATATTGATTTATCTATTTTCAATCAGTATTCTAATTAATGCAATCACTTTTTTTCTAGTATATATCTTAATTATTAACTTAAGAATCGGCTATAAATATCGGCTTAAAATAGATAGCGTTTCCATGATGAAAAATAAAATCATTATTCTTATTGTGTTTCATTCATCGGAATTACTTAGGTGAAGCGTTTTCGAATTTTTATGTTTAGACGAGAAATTGTTTCGTTATTTTTATTCACGGATTTTGGTAAGATTTGTATGAAAAGAAATGTTTGTACAGCTTCCGCTCAGGTTAACGTTCGATACTTTGTGATCTGCACTGCTGAAATAAATTTCACTCGTACATAGAATCGCCCTTCACAGATTTTATCACCTCGTATGTATTTTAAACCAATGTTCTTCAACCTGCGTGCATATTACGGCGCACCGTGAGCTTATCCCGAGTACTTCGCGAGATATCTCGATCATGCGTCGGCAAACGAAGATAAAAATCCTCGCAACAAATTTAAAGCGAACTGGATACTGCCGCTGAGAAAGTATAATATGCAAAAGGGTTATTTCACGCGTGCATAGAACGTGTCGGAGATTTTACTGGTTGCTCTCAGCAATCTCTCGGGAATGTTGCAGCGGGCGTGTTTTCATCGAGACTACTGATAAGCGGTTTAATCCCAGACGCGATTCGCGTAAAAATTAAATAGCCGATTAAATCTTCCTTTCCCCATCCCCTCTCTGCGTCCTATTTAATGTTATATTTAACATTGTGCAAAACTCGCTTAAATGATTTAAATCAGTTATGACGCGAAAGAACAATTTCTCAAGGACGTTGAATTTCTCAGAAACAGCGCAAGAAATAATTTCTCAAGGACATTGATATATGCCGCGATAATACGGAAGAGATAAGAAATTTAAGCCATGACAGTGGCATTGTTTTCGGGAATTTATTATACCTACGAGACGTCGCTTTCGAAAGCACAGGTTTCACTCTAAGTCAATTACCTGAATCGCGACGCGGCGCGGAAATCTTCGCACGCTCCCTCACATATTAGCCGTATTTCGCTAAAACGCATAAACTGTTTTCCGTTGCATGGAACAGTTAGTTGGAAATATACAAATATGTGTACGCACATATACGTGTCTCGTGTACACGCCTCATGCGTGCATCGTGCTCGTTATATTGTTTTCTGCTTTTACCGTTTCTACTTCTATACTATACGTGACTATCGCGGTTCAGGTCGTAATCTAAATATATACTCCGGATGAAAGATACATTAAGATTGCAAGAGAAAAAGTGCGCACGAATCAAATTCATTTCGTTCCTGGCGATAAACCGCTTGGCTCTAACATTCAAAAAGAGAACACTCTGAATCTTTTAAAGTGAATTGCCACTCTGAGGAGTGAAAACTCGCTCTTAAAGATTGAAAATTAAGCCACTCTTTTTCAAGACTGGCTCAATTTTCATTCTTTAGAGTGCATGCATGGAAAGAACAGTTTTGCTGAAGTATTTGAAAATTTAGCTGGATACAGATCTGAAAATAATTTTATTTGGAGCATCAAGATAATTATGTAGGTTGCTCGAATGTTAAATTGCTTTTTGCAGCATTCCAAGAACAGAATATCAAAATAATATCATAAATTGACTAAATTACAACAAAAAAATGACATAAATGTTCATCAATGTTATTCATCAACTTGATTATTCATTATTTTGACTTTCTTGTTTTCCTTAGTATTGTCATCAATGTTTAGCGTCTTACATAATTAATTTGATGAAGAATCTAATAGTTATTTTCGGATTTAGCTCTAAAGTATTAAAATACTTTAACAAAATTAATCTTTCCACATGAGATTCTACCTCAAAGAATTAAAAGAATACTAAAGTCACGATGCAACGATAACTAATCATCAGTACTCCCGATTACGGAAATGACTCTCGGTGCAGAGATATACACGCGCGAATGGATAGATTTTCCCTCGCGTAATGTGATGCGATATTATGATCTCTCTGAAACATTGTCCACTTGTTTGGCGAGAAGTGCCGTGTTACTCGCGCACAATTCGCGGACCGAGGAGAGCACCCCGGCCAAGTATCGTATCAGCTTTCCATCCCAAGAAGGTAAATGCCATACGTATATATACGTATATATACGTTTGTGCTGCACGGCGTATCGCGTATCGTCGCTGAAATTCTGCAGTTTTGCACGAGGCACGATGCGCCTCGATAACGAAGGATGCCTTTCCCTTTCGCGGCCAGAATGCCACGTTCTTTGCTCTCCTCTCGATTCTTCTCAAACTGCACGAAGAGCGGGGTCTCTTCTTCGGGCACTGTGTAATTTTCCACTCGTTTCCCGTAGCGGGTCATTATATGCAGTCGATTGACCGGATTCTCCGATGACTTCGACATCCTCTCTCGCGTCTTCATTTCAAGAGGCGCGCATATCCATGAGATTAACTCTTTCGGCGTTTACGAGCGTCCTCTTCACATTTGTTTCACGTTTTATCGTCCACGTTATTACCTTAAACGTTTCCAAGTTGCGCGTCAATCAGCACGCGCTGTCACTTCGTCCGAATGGCGGATCATTATCATGGTAAAAAGGAGACCCAAATGACGCGCGTATATCACGTTACCCTCTCCGAATGTGTGCCATCGAGGAGAGAATCGTTGCAGCTGCGCATATGTATATATTAACCGAGTACACTCCGTGAACGCGGGAGGGTGGCTTTGCATTTATTATCCGTACACGATTTAGGGTGAGAGAGAGAAAAAAATGGACTCTCCTCCCGCGCTTCGCCTCTCTCCCGAGAACGAGACCGTGGCAATAAACGTTAAAATTTGATACTCGCCAAACATCGCACATGTGTCACGTAATAACGTAACATCCCATTCACTCTCAGAGATGTGATTAATACGAGCCATCGCGTTAAACTGTTTCGTATAATTGCCAATCTACGTCTACGCTAATATGTTTACGTTGCATTATGCAGAATTGGGATCGCGGTTTGTACGCAAATTATTCTCCATGCCGACGAATGTGATTTGCGGTTTCATAGCCTGTTCTTACTTTGCGTAAGAATCGAGGAAATGTAGGCAGCGTCTATAAGTACGTCGTAGACGCACTTCCCGTGCGTTGGTTGCAGGTGCGTTTAAGAGCGAGCGCCTTGACCTAGACAATCGCCTGGAATGGTGTAAGATGCTTATTAACAACGACTTAGACGATACTGCCACGCGTCTTTTTCTCTCTCTCTCTCTCTCTCTCTCTCTCTCTCTCTCTCTCTCTCTCTCTCTCTCTCTCTCTCTCTATCTCGCGTGGGCGTACGCGAGGGAGGTCGCGGATTAATTTATTAGCCAATGCAATTATCTGTTACTCAATGCCGCAGCCAGTCCGTTCATTCGCGACGTGCCGCGGTTGTCTCTCGACATTTCATATCTCGCGATGTTGAGTCGGCGAATTATCTTGTCGAAAGGTTGAGACTTTCCCTCTCTTTCTCTCTTTCTCGCTACCGGTCTTAAATTTCTCGTGCAATTACGATCGCATTAAACACCACTCGGCTTCGCTCTCGCATCTATATTAATCACACCCAACTACGTAAACGGTGCGCCGTTTGATTGCGTAATATAAACTAATCGCGGTAAACGCCGATAAAGCGAGGTAACTACGATCATTAGAAGTAATATATGTTCATTCATAATCGTACGCGCTCATATTATATTATAGACTCATGATTAACTAATCCTCATCAAACATTCAGCTATGAAAATTACGTGTAATTAGTTTACCGTTTAAACAATCACTAGTGAATATGTATATGTAATTACTTAATTATTCAAATAATTAGAAGCATCTGCGTTCTAAGAGATGTAAAGTAAACTTCCGGCTACTCTGTGACAGGTGCTAGTTCAGAAGTCTGACACCTTCTTTCAGAATCACGCAATAAGATATTGCTCGTCCAGGAAGTCGCGACGCATCTCTGGCAAATTGTACAAGTTATTGAACGAATTATGAATATGAATAGAAACGCGGTACGTTAAACTAACCGAAGGAACCGTGGGGAAAATGTCCGTAATGTCTCAAGAACGACAGGAAGGAGCGAAGTAATAGCGAAGTATGTCGTGTCTCGACCCCACCATCATCGAGGTAATCGTCGATCTACACGAGGAGGCGGCCGCCAGGATCCAGCTGACACTCGACAGGAAGTTGCCACTCGAAAATATCGCGGCTCACATTGATGGGTCCCTACAAACGTTTACACTACGATGGTAGATGGATAGACAGATAGCTTCGTTGCTTGACTCTGTCATTTTACTCTCCCGTACATGTACGAAGGAATCATAGGACCGTGGGATCTCGTCGTTTGAAATTCTTATAATTGCTCCTTTTAAATTCAAGAGAGGCGAGTAATGGCCCTTTAAGATCCTTATAATGTTAATTAATGTCAGATGCACACATTATAAACAATTTTCTTCATATTTTTATCATCAAACTCGTTTTAGCGAGAAATATAATGCATCAAATCTATAACAAGAATAAAGTCACAATTCAATAATATGAATATTTAATCCTCGGTTTGTAATCGTATTTTAACTTCTACAATTTGGATCTTTCTTGTTCAGTCCAAGTTTTTTTATTGTTCCAGATTTTCAAACAAATATGAAAAATTTATCTATTTTCTAATACACATCTCTACATTATTTAAATAGATATTTTAAGATATTTTAGGAGGCTCTTCGCATTCTTTTATTTCGGAGAAATTTAAGAATAAAATTCCACTTGTATTAAGAAAAGACGATAGATTACAGACGAAAGATTAAAATTCAGAAAATAATGATAATATTATAATAAAATAACAATAAAATAGAACGTAGCAATTATAATTTCTGATGGGAGGGATACTAAGAATATTATTACAAGGGTGCGATATCTGGAGAGGGATATCGTTAATCCCTTGCTCTTGACTCGCAATATTCGTCAGGTATCGATATACTGATTATACGTTTAGGCAACAACGTGCTCGCGTACAAATCTCTCGCCTCTAATCAAATGGTGAAAAGAATTTTTTCCTGACACGGGAGAGGTAATCATACGCCGAAGCTTATTCTGATCGAGCGAATAGCAAAATCGTGACAGGGGAGGCGTGAGAGGCTGACCGACCTTACGATTATAGAGACGTGTTTAGAGCGCGCCATGGCCTTAAGGTATCGACATCGTGTTCACGGTTCGCATTTAGCGCTAAATGCGACTCCTCTGTGTCGGATTCTCTTGGCTTAACTTTGCCCGACACAAAGATTCGATTAAAGCGAATATGGGATGTAAGCACGCCATCGTCATTGTTTGCTGAATAGCTGAATGAAAGATTTCTGTCGGTGCTTATTGCGATTCGAGATGGAGACAGACAATTCATGAAGGGAAAAAGAGTCAAATCAAAAGTAATCTATAAGCACCAGTCATGGAAATATCAATCGAATCGGATAGACTAAGGGAGGCCAACCTTGGAATCCTGTTGTCAGGACTGTAACAAAGCGCTTTACACTCTTTAACAAGTTCCAATCGGCATGCCATGTGCATATTTATGTGAGCCGAGCAAAATATTTTTTTCGAGTAGAGTATTACGGACTTTAAAGTCGACAAACAAAATAAATATCAGAGCCATGCATAAGAGATAATTCTTAGAATTGAATGAATTATTTACGTATTAATCATTTAATTGATAAATTACACTGAAAAAAATGATGTTATCTCAACAGAATTATTTTAATTAAAAATAATCTTGCTAATTTAATGACAGTATTAATGAAACAAATAAAATTTTATCAACAAAAGTATGACGTATTTATTTCATTAACGATGTTATTAAATCAATCAAATTATTTTCAATTGAAATATTGCTGTTGATCATTTTTTTCAGTGTATATTTTCTTTAATTTTAATCTGTCCACGCGCAATCAATGAACATTTATATCTATATTTCATTCTTATAACTGAAAAATTATGTGGCGATCCCAGAATCATACGTACTATGATTTCTCTCACAAATCAATTTCGCACGGTTTCCCGATAATTGAAACTTAACGGATCGTTAAAGTGATATTTCTCGCGGGCTCGTGCATTTGCAAGCATGGTACAATCGTGATTTCCGACGACGTTTCGGATTGCCATTGATGTTCGTCGTCATAAAATGCGGCTGCATATTCTTCAGTTTGCGCCGCACAAACGCAAATGGAGTTCGCGCTTTTTAACAACGTTCAACAATCCGTCAATACGTTAATATATTACAGTGCATTAATTCGCATAATAGCGGCTCGACTTATCGACGTTTATTTTTTATTCAAATTCTATTCAACTTTACAGAAAAACTGCAAGAGACAAAAATCATTTATTTTCTTCTCATAGAACTCTAAGAATTTTTTCAGAATTTTTTATCAACTTTTTAGTATTGCATTTTCTTATTTTCGATAAGTCGAGCCATTACTATAATATATAACCCAACGAATTAATGCACTGCACTGTACCTATAATGAATGAAGCACGGCGCTTAGTCTCGCACGAAAAGACCGAATCGCAATCGCCACGATCGGTTCGACACATACGAGTATGTACAAGCTCGCATTCCGTGTTACCGCACTATCGTTTGTGTGTTGCGTCAGTGTGCGCCCGCACCTATTTATAGTACAGACACAAAGTATAGAAATAACTGAATGTCGATATGGCGCTATTAATTTCCCGATTCTATTACACGTTCCAGCACGTCCTAGTGGATCCTCGTCGTTACGCGAGTCCGAGTCTGAACTCCTTATCTTCTTGATGCGTTGACTTTGCCCGCATTAGCATTCACGACTTGCAACCAACTATATGTGCAATAACTGTCTGAAACAGGTAATAACGTACCGTCGGTTTTTCTGCTATTGAGACCCTCCCATTAGACCTTTACCGCAAACATCATGGATCTTATTCACTTGACAGGAATATCTTCTGATTAAAACGTATGATAATAATGAGAATATTAATTGCATTTAATATATCTTGTACAACCAGGTATGTCTAATTAATAATAAATAGTTGCTTATATAGCTGCTCGGTCAATTATTACTCGGCAAAATAGAAGTGGTCGATTCACCGTACATGTACAAGTTTCATGATTGCGTCGAGATAAATAGCGAAATGAGAATTATGCGTAGAAAACGTGTCGCTTATCGAAGTCACGCGTCTCCAATGGGGTACCACGGCTTAATCGATCGCCCTGGAATGCCGCTACTGTCGCACACCGAAGGAGGCCGATTTATTACCTCGCGTAAGCGCATTGTAGACTGTATGGATTTCAGTTAGGGCGTGGAGGAGACGAGAGGGAAGGTCTGGCATTCCAGACAGGCGCTCGCGCGCGCACACCTCGTCGTCCCTTTCGCTGCGCCCATCGACGACGAGGATGCAGGATTCCGGCGTGTGCGACTTGCGTACCAATCGAGTCATTTCTATGTGGAGCGCATTGTGCCATTTTCTTCTTTCTTTTTTTTTTTTTTTCATAAGGTATCCGGAATCTTCTTGGATCTCTCGAGTTGCTGCAGGGAAAGCTTTGCGATTCGAAATGGTTGTACTATTTTAAGTCAGTTCTTTTCACATTTATTTCATTTACAATAAAATCATAAATATATGATATTGGAAAGTACATAGATTTAGTAAGTTCCGAATGAAAAATGCAAAATCTCGATCCATTTATATTTGCATGCTTTTTTCTATCCGGTTAAACTTATAAACCAGCTGCGTAATCGTACACGGGAAAAAAAGTTTGATTGAAATTAATTGGAATTCTGATTAATATATAATCAAATTAATATAATTTAATATTTTCAAATTAATATTTAGATTAATACAATCTTCTGTTTCGCCTATTTTCAATCAAGAAATTTTTCTCAGCGTATGCATAAAGAAACAGTCGAATTTTATGTTCCTTCCGCTTTCTTATGATAGAAATATGATTAGAAAATTTTTATTTATGAAGTTAGTATATATGTAGTTAGTATATATGTAGTTATACAATTATGCAAGTTTGTCTAGACAAACTCTTATGAATCAGCACGTTGTTGCGAAATACCATGATAGATTAAAACGACAAGAACAAAAGGTTCTTACTAATGAGTTACCGCGTGCGCTACACGCGTACTGACCATCAGCACGTTTTGCAGTAAAGTCGACGTTAACTAGAAAATTATGCGAAAACTGCCGTAATATTTCCGGAGCTACTCGTCGTCTTGTCGAGAAAGATGGAATGCGGGAAAGTAAAGAGGTCGGATATAAGCCGGTCCTTGGCTCGACCGTCCGCGAAGTGGACAGACCAATTATGTGGCGGCGCAAAATCCGCATTACTGCACGCGCATATAAGACGCGCATTATGCGCAGTGGTGTACCCGACCCCTACAATAAGCAAATAGCGGAATGTTAGCCAAGCTCGTTTGCCACACGGAGATATCTGTGCGCGAAACCGGAAAGTTCGGCGCAGCATCGCATACAGGTGGCTGTTTAACGTAAAAACACTTTATAATCTTCGCTTGCTGTGATGTACGACAATTAATATTAAATTTGGCGTAATTAATCCAAATTACGAAAAGTCGCAAATTAATATATCCCGCCGAGTGAATAATTAATACGCTGATTCATCTCGATTTAATATCTCTTGTCATGTGGAATTTATTATTTATATTTATGTAAACATAAAATACTATATAATATCAAATATTTATTGTTATCTTATTATATAAATATTTACTTTTATTTCTACTATATAAGCACAGAAAAAAATAATAAATTGGGTCGTATTATAGCAAACCTATAATAAAAAATATACTTACTGCGTGAATTTAACATCTATACACTATACAGAAAAAGGATCTTGTTAAATTAAATAGTAATTCTGATGGAAACTGGACGAATCAGAATTTTCTGGTTAAATTTACTAGAATTCTAGTTGAGATAACTAGGATTCTGATTGATATAATTGTTCTGATAAAAATAAGAATTTTAGTATCAATCAAAATTCCAGTTATCTCAATTAGAATTCCAATAAAATTGATTTTCCAATCAGAAATTTTTTTCGGTGTAAGAAGATTTGATGGTTTAACAAATCGCTAATGCTATTCAGCTATCAACTTTGCTACTTTAACATAAAAAAATTGACTATCTACATATTACGACTGTAGATTTGCTGAATCAGTGAAGTTTTCAGCTATGTTTTTTTTGCTAAATGTAAATATGTATATATATCAATTACATGTTACTTGTTGTTATATTCTTTGCAAATACGAAGGATAAAGAAGAAAAATCCCAAAGCGACCGCTTTTCGATCTGATGCAACTTTTCGATGTTTATGCAGACAGCTTTCCCACAAGGGGATAAAGTCACGTAACGCGTTCTTTATCGCGCGAATAATTTTCTTTTCGTTTTCGCGGCGCATCGTAATAACGAGTCAAGTTCCTACGCCGTTGCGCGGATACGCACGTGCATTAGCATAAGGTATGCGAGATAGTTGGGCGTAGGCGTGTATATAGATACGAGCGCGCGGAGCATAAAAGGAAGCAATAAGATCGGAAAGAAACGGCGGAGATGGAAAAAGATCGGGGACACCGACCGAAAAGGATGGAGAACTCGAGAGAAAAAGCGCGACGCGACGTAAGGAAACGGGAGTACATACGGGTGCGCATGGATTACTCGATAAGATATGTGCGAAACTATTTCTATATAGAACATTGACGACAGGCACGGATTACGGAAGATAAGCGGATAAGGACTGTAACGCGTAAAGGTTGAATACCTTTAGCGCGATTCGATCGCTTTATTTACAAGGAGTCGGTTTGTACTCAGCATATTATATCTAAGACTGAAATATCAATATGTGAAAGTTATAATTGGATAATCTACAATATAAATATATACTTGTATTTATTTTAGTATCAATTTTAATATCTATAGATATTAAAATTGATTAGATTATATCTTCAGCATTAGGGAATGTTAAAATCATGTGGCTACGTGGAGTATTAACAAATGTTTTAATGATACATTGCAAAATGATTATAAATTGAATCCTCGTTATTCGAACTTATCTGGAAAGTAAAATGTGTTTCAATATCCAGTCACGGCAGTTTATTATCAGGATAGGCGTTAAATAAAGGTATAGAAAAATAAAAAAGGTATAGAAAGAAACGTTCGAGATTGCAATCGTGCATTGTTTTCGCGCATTGTATTGGCATTGGAATTCAAATACACTAGGGTCACGCAGGATTATCCTCTCGCTCGTAAGAACTCGTTCTTATTAAAATATCGACGCTTTCACTTTCACTTTCACAGATGCTTTATCTTTAATTGAGCTCTCCTCGATTATCTCAGTTTAAATAAAACTGATTTAATCCGATTGTGAATACAGTGAACGCGGTCGTGGCCGTCAGGTTGAATCGACCCTACGGCGATGTGGGAGTTAATTCGATGGTACGTACCGAGGCAGGTGATCGAATGGTCCGCGGGTGGTCGTAGAACATTTCGCGCCCATGCCGCCCTCAAAACCTCGAGGGCGCAGGGCGGTCCGCTAACCATCAGCACACCCGGCGACACGTGACCCTTGTACCTCAGCTGCCGGGTTGCATCCACCAGGGCTGCGTTCCACCAGCATTTGGAATTCGCTTCCAAGAAACTCTGCAACATACAGCGCGAAATAATCGCACTTTTATCGCACTTCGCAGCGAGCAAAATTTTGATATGCTAAAATGACAAAATGACAGATACTAAATTATGATTCAAAGTTGCACAATGAATAATTATTTTTCAATTTTCTGAAATTTTTCAATTTTAAATATCAATTAATTTAACAATACTCTTCTACTGTTTTGTTTTTAAATATTTCTTACAAATTCTCTCCATGTTCATGAATGAAAAAGGTATTACGATAGAAAGATATTCTTTGTGGAATCACACGATTATCATCCGCACATTCATCGTATTTTGCATTACTAATAAAAAAAGCCGTTACACGTCGCGCGATGGAAGCCAGCGAGTTATCCTCAGAAATATATGGCTCGATCGCTAAGTGTTTATCTCTCCGTGGAGCCGTATGGCGTTTCACCCTCGTCGTAACTCGGTGAAACATGGTTCTACCCCTATGGATGTTTTCTAGAACCCCCGCGTAGTTCCGTGTCACAGAATGAACCGTGATAGGGTCGAGAGCCCCGAACAATGCTCATAAACGAACAGCCCCGCAAGATTTTTCTCTAGTCCTGTCTTCTTTTCCCTCTCCATTCGGCTAAACCATGAAATTAGTGCGGAGTGCTGGAATCGATCGGCGCGAACTTAGGGTGATTTATAACAGTTCTCGTTCGAACGAACCGGTGCGATCAGTTCCCGCAATTGTGAAACAGCTTCACGTAGCTCTTTCCTATTGTATGAGCAATAACGAAAGAAGATTAATCTGCTATATCGCGAAAATGATGTCAACTTCTATTCAACTTTACTCTAGAAACCTGTGGATATCACTGATTATTATTATCAGTCCCAAATATGTCATTGGATAATCAGTGAAATTCAATTAAAAAAGAAAGAAAATTAGAGCATTACATAATAAGAACACCGATATTTGTACATCAATGCTATATACATTAAATTTATAAACTAAAGCAAAATTAGATTAGGGATTTCACGTTTTTATTATTTTTTTAATTGAATTTCACTGTAAATTCACTGATTACCAGTGACTTGGAATTTATAAGTCAGTGTTTATCCACTGATTCTGATTAAAAAAAAATTATACTCATTCAATTTCATCGATCGGTAAAATAATTATTTTCGAGATATATATTTAGAGTCTTATCTTATTGTTATATATAGTAAATATCTCCGGTTAAATTGTGTGTTGCGATTCACTAGATTGTACCAAGGTAGATAGAACAATATAAGATAATAAATATTATCGGAGCGTACGCGAATGCGATCATTAGAATTTCACAGTGGCGTCGATGAATCACTTTGCGAATCGCTCGAACGGAAAAACAACATCAGATGGGACATCGCCGAGACAAGGAGTCCAATTTAATTCCAAGTAAAGAATACAATGCGCACCGCGTGTATAAGACGATTTTGCATCTAACGGCAACGTAGAATCTCCGGACTTTCACCATCTGGAAGTCACCGTATAGCGGAGTGTACAGCGACGGTTACTCACTACTAAATGACGGAATCTCCGTGTAGCCGCTGCAAATTACACATCCGTGATCGATCTGATCCATCGTTAGAACGGCCAGCTCGTTTTGTGCCTGTGCAACGGAGCACAGCGCAAACATCCACCCTTGCCAAGGTTGCGCTCCGTCAGCTCTATTTCGTCACTGATGTACGTTCCATCGTTCACGGATCACCGTTCTTTCACATACATATATAAGTCGAAACCTTTCACGAAATTTTTACGATCGCAATAACGTCCTGTCAGTTGATAACATTTTTTTTAACTCGATATTTCATAACATCTGTAGCGCTCAATAATTTTCACATTTAATCGCAAAATATTCTCGAGGGGACACGCCTCTGAATCACTTCGTCGCGTAATGATGTTACTTAACGTCACGAAACGAAGCGCACTTTCGATCGCATTCGGATTCTTTTATCCCCGAGGTATTATTACAATCTCCCGGAGCGGAGGACAAGTTGCAGCGTCAACTTTCGTAATCGCGATTACGACATCGGCGCGGATTTTCGACACTCCGGTGAGGATGATATTATAATAAAGGCACAGTGCTCGCGTGCATGGGCCGGTTTATTAAATTGCCTGCGAGGCGCAGACGGCGATTTTCAGCAGGTGAAACTTCGGTTACGTCAAAGCCATACTTCCTCGAGACTCGGTGTACAGCAGCTCTGAGCTCTCCACGTGGGAGCTGCCTCTCGGTGTGTCGGATCAACCGATCGATTTCACGAGATCGTGCCTTCCACCGATCTCTTTCTCCTAACGCGCGATCGAGACACCTTCTACAATCGAATTACTCTTAACGCGCTTAGTTTTTTCCGCCCGGTTGAACACGATAAACGGAGAAAAGCGCCACTTTCGCAATTTTAAGGAAATTTCGTTCGTCTCTTAGCCGTCCCTTTCGTAATCTTGACTTAGGCTTTACGAAAACATCCTGCAACGCTTAATCATGCACTAACTGCATCGACAATCAAATCTATCCAATTTACTCTGTTATTTATGGCTATAAGCGATGTATAAAAATTATAATTTTTATAAACGCTTATATATGTATACATAAATCGTGTATGTACACACACACACACACACACACACACACACACACACATACACGCGCGCGCGCGCGCGCACACATATACTTATTTCTATACTCTCTAAATCTGAGTCAATGGATAGTCTTAATTATTCAGTGGCATACTTTGCACTGATCATCAGTGAAATTCAACTAAAAAAAGAAGAATTTAAGCATTATATAATTATACTGATATTATATAATTATATATAATTATACTGATATATATAATAAATACTGATATTTGCACGTTAATTTCAATCTTCCAATACCATATTCACTGAATTTAAGCACTAAAATGAACTTAGTTAGATCACATAATAAAGATTAGCTAGGGATCTCACATTTAATTCACTGATTCAGGGACATACTTAATATCAGTGATTATCCACTGATTCAAATTTAAAGAGTATTAATTCTGATATATACAATATTAATTTTTAACGCGCGATACAGTCTCTAAAACACTGGCAAGAAAGTTGCACAGGCATGTAAAAATATCGCGTTGCATCGCAGAATGTACCCGGAGTGGGCAACAGGATATGCTGATAAAGTAGACACTCTTATTGTTCATGAGAGGATCTAACCGTGAGAGTGCGACAGTTCTGAGTTAACCATAATTAGCGCTGAACCAGCTACCATGTCTCCTGTATCCAGCCCAGCTGCACGCCAACTAACTGTGCGAAAAAGAGTACTTTTGAGAGGGAATCGCTAAAAGCAAATTAACGTTACTGTATTGCGATATAACGTACGTATATAACGTACGTTACGCGAAGTAACACAATTCCCATCACCGGGAATAACGTTTTATGTATTCTCACTTAATCTGCAGAAAATAACAACGAGCATTGTAAACGGACGTCTGTTAGGTCGGAATTATATAAAATAGGAAGCCAGGAAATATAAACGATTCCGTATTGAATGAATCGAGTGCCATCCCTCGAGGTTTCTATGATTATCTTGTATTTATTCTCGAGATCTTATATACATTCTGTCCCAAAAGATTATAAGCTGCAGATATCAAGGGGAGTAGCGAAATGTAGAATGACTGCTGGGAATGAGGGTGAAGCATTTGGGAAACATAGGATAACGATGGAGAAAAGATAAGATGAAATTGGAAATCAGATTGGAAATCGTGATTTCCTTTACACATTTTCTTACATTTGAAAAACTGCATGGAGAAAAACGATTTTGTTGAAATACTTCTAAAAATTTAATTAGCTACAGATTTAAAAATAATTCTCTTGAACAATTAAAATAACAATTATGTAGGAAATTCAAACATAATCAACAATAATCCAAAAAATTTGTATGTTCTAGCAACCAGCTTTGTATGAGCATCTTATTATTTAATTACTTTAGTAATCTAACAAATTTATTTTAAAATCTGTTTCTATCTAAATGTTTAAATACTTCAGCGAAGCTTTTTTTCCTATGGAAACTTGGCACACGATAATTTTCTTTTTATATAATTGCACTATTTGACGTTATTTGACACCGAGATAGAAACAAAACAAGCATACATTCATATTTTATGAACGAGCGAGAAGAAAAAACAAATGGCAGAGAAATACAAAAGTATAGAACGAGCTTATTGTTGTTCGGTGACGCAGTGCTTGGCGTAACATACGTATTGCGATTTCCGTGCCGGCAATGAACTTGCGGTAATACGGTCTATAGGGTGTTGTACGGTCGTTGGCTGCCCGTTAATTATTATGCAATATACTCGCCGTACTCTCTCCCACCGCGCCTATATGGTTATCCTTTTAAAGCCCTAACTTGAGACGCCGCGCACGAACGTGAGCGGTTAACAGAGTCGAACGAAATATACCTGAAACTTATTGCCAGTGCGCCATTCGTACTGCGGCATTATTACACTGCGACGGGCTTATCGATCTATCAAAACCCTGCTAGTATTACTGCAATTATATTAAGCCTTTAATATTTATTCACCAAAGCTCTATATGTATCATATTTTATCTGTTATTATAAAGAAATTAATGTGTATTACATGACAGAAAAAAGATGAGTGCAAATTCTTTTTGCAAGACTCTTACAATACTCATATTATTGACGAAAAAACATAATATACGAAACGTTTAGCTGCTGAAGGTCGTTTCGTCATTGCGAAATTGATCTATTTATCAGCCATTACCGGATGACAGGCATCAAGGCGTTCGCCCGTGCCCGTCATCTCGAATTTTAATCAGCAACCCCCTATAGTCCCGCGTGAGTACATGGGCTGCAAGCATAAATCACGATAACATAATTTATATGCTAATATCGCGAGTGTAACGTGCGCTCGAATAGT
>NW_017259490.1:2785279-2787105 GCF_001594045.1 Atta colombica | reverse complement strand
CCTCTTTTTCTAACAGAGTACACATCCAGATATTGACACATAGGCATCGATCACATATTCTTATTTATCACATCAATAGAGAATCAATACAGATTGCCATCGAAGAGAAATCGTACAAAATCGATATTTCTCAAAAAAAATGTGTTTCTTCTAATTGAACTGAAATATAAACTATGTCTCATAAAGTTATAAGTATTATAAATGGAAAAAATTTAATGACACGTTGGCTAAATTTCTTCTTACGTTTCGCCTTCTTGTTAAAAGATGTTATATTTTTTCTCATATTACAACATACAATAATAATAATTGCAATTGTTATTATCATTCTAATGGATTAATATTAGTTGGGAAATATTATAGTTGGGAATTAAATATTATGTTTTATTATATCTCGCACATGAAAAATTCATCGTCCGAACAAAACTTAAAATTTATGAGTAAATTGTTCAAAATCAATAAGGTCAATTAAATGTTAAATATAAAAATAATATTGGCTATTAATCTTATCTAAAGCAGAAAATAAGCTTCGACGTTCCATGTCATCGTCAATCTAGAATTCACGAATGAAAACGCAACAAAGAGGCACCGACGGCACTCTCCCTTACTCGTACATTTTTTTCAATTAAATCGGCAAACAAATAAACAATCGCACGCGAATTGCTTTGAGGCAAATGGGTATCCTGCGGATAAATGAGTTCTCGAGGTGTAGGAGATAAAAGTCGAGCTGACTCGCGATATACGCTGCGTGCTGATTTACGAAGTCGGCAATGGACGAGAACGACAACAGCTACGACTCCAATTCTGCTTTCAACGGGGCGCGACGTCGGCCAGGAAAAATGTCGATGAACGGGAGAACCAGAGAGCAAAGTGAACCTTGGCCGAACCCTCGGCCCAACACCGAGTCCGACTCGCTCGAACGATGCACGCTTGATTTTATTGTTCTGTTCGTAAGTGCCGCGCACTAGTTACGTTTCGGGTGCCGTTGCTCGGTTCAAAGTCGATTGACTATTACGCTCCGACAATATTCGCAATAGATCGTAACCAAGTATAGCTCTGTTTAGATCTTCTTTTTACTTAAATCTAAAACGAAACAATACGAGACTGTAATTTAAAAAATGATATTTTTTTAATACAATGCTTTCATTAAAATTACTGCAATATATTCAAGTAAAAAATTACATCGCAATCAAAGACATCAATTTTATTACGATATTCGATATTCTTATATTCTGACAGTGGATTAATTGTATATATTTTTGTGATCGAATGTCAATTTACAAACAAGATATGGTATAAACGAGTAATTGTAACCAACAGTAGTAAACTATCGTGTTTTTTGTTATCGCGGCGTGGTGACGGTGCTCGTGGCGGAAATCGCTATGCGGATGGAAAGTGTCCGCCAGATCGTTGGCTGCGTCGACCATCCCCGAGGCAATGCGCGATCGGTGTATCGTAATAACAGTGATTTAAAAACGTCACAACGAGCGGCGACGGCCGGCAATGCATTCGCGAGAGTTGTCGAGGAAGCGTAAAGTACCTTTTCTCGAATGCAGACTGTGCACCTGAAAGGCCTCGATAAATCTTGTAAACAACTTTGCGGATCAAAAGCCGTATCGAACAATGCCCTATTATTTAGTAACCCGAGATTACTATGGTAATAGATCCGTATTGCCGTTCGTTCGTCATTGTCGCTTTTCTACCGTAAGAAGATGTAAATTAAAAATCTTTGATCATCAAATAAAATATGTACAATAATCCGATCACACTGTCGCATAATTTAATTAATTTATATATATTTACTAATCATATATATATATATATATATA
>NW_017259490.1:2775155-2785133 GCF_001594045.1 Atta colombica | reverse complement strand
ATAATTAATATTATAATAATATAATAATATATTATAATATATTATAATAATATAATAATAACATAATATTAATATAATAATTAATATAAATATAATATGATAAAAATTAATTAGATTATTGTAAATCATATATATAAATTATTTCATTTTTATGCATTTTGTTCCATTAATTGCTACCGTTACTGTTAATTATATGTGATAGGAAATCGATATAGAATCTCGAATATAACGTTCTTTGGATAAAATTAATTGATGAAACAATGTTCTGAACAATGATCGTATCGCACTGCGCACAACGATGCTTTTGACGATCGTTTCGTTGAAAAGCGATCGTATCTTCGTCAATCGATTATTATCCGCAGACATCGATGAAACGGTCAATATATAGCACGAAACCACGCGGAACCGTAATATCGATGAAACATACACAGAACGGTTTCTTCAGTAACGTCTAATTACTTTAACAATTATAGAACATTGATCTAATTCATTGTGCGACCTCGAGATTATATCTCCTCTCGTACGAACAACACGAACGCTCAACGCGATTTCCTGATTTTATCGAGATATTCCAACTTCCATAAGCATTACTTCACATTCAATTTATTCCGCAGGGATTCTTTTTAACAAAAATGTTGAAACTCATTTAATTTTCAATCAACTTAAGAAAATGTTTCCCTCTTAAATTTAACTACAAAGCATTAAAAATTCTCAATTTCGAATACTTCAAAAATAGGTCATCCCTAAGAATATAAAAAACGCTATTCCAGCATATTCAATGGTTCAGCACCTTTACTGTCATCATTATCGACGTTCCTTATTATTAATTCTGGAAGCAAAAGCTTCGCTCGTTGATTTTTCTGCAAGGGTGCTTCTCCGCCAAGCACGCACTTGAAAAGTGAGAGCACTTCGTTGCGGTCACGTCCTAACTTTATTTTGTCACGAATAATCTTCATCTTTATTTTCTGATTATTCCGAAAATTCCCAAAAACATGACAAAGGTATATTGATTTTTCAAATGTCTTGTAAACAATTTGTAATAACTATGTTATATATTCATTATTATTTTAATTAATTTATTATTTTATTTTATTATTTATTTATTATTAATTATTAATTTTCCATAATTTTTACCTCACATAATGAGAATAAAAATAAAAAATTCATAACACCGCTTATTACCGGTGCACTTTCCTCCCGTCATTGGCTTATGTTGGCACGAGCATTAATGTGATTTTCCCGACCAGACAGTAGATCACTGTTGAATATTCAGCGGTTACATGTTACGCATTGGTGGCGATAAATTCGAGACAAGCTACATTACGACGCGCACGGCGCCGCCGTCATCGTTCAGCGACGCATCTCTCGTTTCGCCGCCGTTTATTTCATCCATGGAAGGAATTCTGGACGTAAAACGCGAAATTTATTATCGAAGGGTCGGATGACGTCGGCACGAGAACATCGGCCGCGAGAACGAGCTTCCGCCGTTTAACCTGCCGCTCCTCGATTATGCTGACTTTTGCGAAATTGCTCGTAATTCACATTGTCTCATTGTGGCATAACGGTGCGGGCAATCAACGTTCGCTTTACCGTAAAGGACCCGCGCGCTACGGGTCAACAAGAAGAAGGAACAAAGAGAACATGAAGAGTCGACGAAGTCGCAACGTCTTCCAACATTATCGCTTCCGTTGAACTTTTCCGGCGCCAACGAGTAAAAAGAGCACACAATGCTGTTTATCGAAAGATCAAAAGATCGCGTATTGTCGACGAAACTTTAACGCGATAAAAACACATGAATGACGTAAAGTATAACGCGACTAACCTGAAACAGATTGTAGCCCTTATCGTACATCCACATCTCATCGGCTGGATGTTCCTTTGGACTTTCCCGTTGACCGGCGTTTGCAATGTGAGGAGGTGATCCTCGAATCAGCTGAATCGCCAGGGACCTCTGCAGAAGCAAGAGGCATCGGGAGGGCCCGGGGCCTCCAGGACCCGTTCCATCTCCCAAGATCGAGGCCATTGCGAGGGCCCACGCTAATGATATCGATAATAGGCCGGTGACATCACGAAATCTATAACAAGAGAAAAATATATATTCAGCAATTTGACCTAGAATAAACTGTATAGATTAATCAATACGTTAAATCATCAAAAGTGATCAGTGTAAATAAGAAATATTTTAATAAACAATTTCTAATTAATTCTGTCTCAAAATAGAATTGATCAATAATCTTTTTATTAAACAAATATAATAAAAAATTGAAGAAAGTAAGAAATTAACCTTTAGATTAAATAAAAAAATTAAATGAGAGATGTCAGTACGATTTGTTCTATAAAGTTACATAAAAAGACGCCTTGACGATTTTGTACAAAGTTACGTAACCGAAAACTGTAGACACGCTTGATAGCGGAGGACTGCGAATGACCTGCAATTTTACGCAACGAAGACCTCCGTCTCTCATCTGCCGTGCTGTCTTACGTCCAATTATTCTTATCGTCGTACCATGGAGAGAGATAAAGTGGCGGCGAGTTCATCGCACTATGTATTATACAAGTTCACGAAAGTTACAGACTACAAGAGACTGCGCGAAATCTCTACACGCGCTTGTTCGTGACACATACAGCTGCTTTATTGAACGTGCTTTGCAGGATTAACTTCGCTCCCAGGATATACATAAAGAATCTTGGATCAGTGGTTCTCAATTTATGCAGATTTACGTTCAGTCCGAATAAACCAAACGCGAATTACGTGTCTTATCAAAAGTTCACTAATATCGGTTCTATTCAATGTAAAAAAATTATTTTAAATTACATTTTATATCATCAATATATTACATTATATATATATTGTATTTATTTTGATTTCTATTTTATTTTAAATAATAAAATACAAGCTAGATTTATTAACTAGATTCTAAAAAAATTATAATTCGTATTAGACCAACGGAAATAAATTAATTAAGAGAAACAATCCTATTTTCAAAGCGGATCTTAGTGCTTAAGTATTTCAGGTAGGTACGTTGTATACAAATTCACACGTTGAAATACTTAAGTACTAAGATCCGCTTTGACTGAAAATAAGAAAAATTATTTCTCTTAATTGATTTTTTAAACTCGCATTTGACGATGTGCAAAGATAGTTGAGAGATTCTGCGTCGTTGTTCTTTATCTTCTAAAGGCCAGAAAGCAACGTCACGTATTCCTGTATTATATCAACATTTCCCACCTCGGACGCCTAATTGATTTAGCCTAGCCGCCCATAGCTAGACCCAAGGGTGAAACCCTTACTCACGAAAATCCACTCATGGTACCAGAGAGATGGAATGTCGGGTAATAAGAAAAAGGGATGGTCGTCATCGCCCTGCTCATTGTCGCAGCTCTTTCTCTGGAATCGAGCCAGAGGCGCAAAATAGCTTCATCGATGGTCCGTAAATTCGATCTAACCTTAATTACCAACTGACCCCGAGCGACCAAATGTATCGCAATACATGCAATACATTTCCGAATAAGAAAGAGATGTGGCAGATGAGCTTTGACTTACGAGTTAAATTATTTGTTTGTTTAAAACAAAACGTAAATATATTTTTAAAATCAGTATATAATCTGATCTTATTTCAAGACTTAAATAGTATCTTAAGATGCTAATGTGGCTCTGCGATTGGCTCATAACATTTTAAGATCATATTTAAGAGTCTTAAATATAAGAACTAGCTATGAAAATCGTAAGACTATATGATCTCTTAACCTATTTTTAAAGGAAAGTAATAAAAATGTGTATAAAATCAAAGATTAGATAAATTAGATTTAATTATTTAATCAGGTACAAAAATATGTAAAATATTAAACATATTGAGATTTAGTTAGTAGGCTGATACTGTCTTATGTCCCATTTACCTGTTTTCCGATAGCGATGAACATTGAATCGATTTATTGGAAAGTCCCGCATGCTTAATAGTAGCTAAAGTTCACTTCCTGACATCGATAGATGTTTGATAACACAGATAAGATACTATGTGATGCGTGACGGGACACACCGGTGTACCGCAACTATCACATTATTTATTAATCAGAACATAATTGGATAGTTAATGGTACACGATCTTTTGTATCAGGTAATAAACGACATTGAATAATTTCTTGCGAAATAGCGACTTTTTAGCTCTCACGCGATCACGACGCGCTGATGATATTCTGTAGGAATATATATCAAGAAAATAAAAAATACACGTAGATAGGGAGGAGAATAAAATTTAATAGCGCAAATTTCTCGCGTTGTTCGTTCGCGTTGTTCATTCGTTCGTGCCATCCGCTCTTCGAACGCGCGGTTGTTTGACGCACTTTTATCCACTATATCTCGGCGTACTTCATTCTCACCGACACAATGGAGCAATTTTCGCAATGTACTTGGCAAATAGTTTGTCCTATCTACTTATCTAAAGAAGGTCGACGATTGATCTCGATGCAAAAGAAATTGTTCCAAAATGAAACGTAATTCAAGAATGAGGGAGAAGAAAGAAAGGATTTTCCTTTGCGCGAATGTGTTTCGCGAATCGTTAAGCGTGATTTACATGGGACTTTTATTCGACTTTAGAAGTCGCGTCTAATGATTAATTCATATAATCATTAATTCGTGAATTCTCTCGATTCTGCTGCTATTCGCTTGAAGTAAGCTTCTTAATTCGTCTGCGAAATTCGCCGATGAAAGCTTCTTGTATACGTTTGGTTTTTATTCTCTAGCGAAATCAAAAATTTTGAAATCACAGTGTTAAGTGGTCGCTAGTGATCAAGCGAATAGTTGGTCACAACAGCGACTTGAAGTATGTCTTTCGATGACATGATTATTCTCTGATGCTTATGGTCTGAGTGGCCGAGGCGTTTCGGAAAAATTCGTCTTCTCACGCTGACGACTTAAAAATCTTTTCTGGAGGAGCAGCAAGAAACTAGCGACAAACCAACGACAAGCTAGCGATAAACGTTGAAAGCGGTATTCGCCGCGACTATACGCTATAAGAACAAACCCATGTCTAGAAGAAGTTTTAGTAGCGAATTCGCTATGACATTACTAGATGCGGCTTCTAGCGAATAAAAATCGGCCCGTGTAAATCACGCTTAGACCTCCTTCGTGCCGCGAATCGAAGCTCGATTTCACCTTGTACCAGTTCGTCGGGCGGAAGGTGTTCGACCGTGCCGCATCGCGGAAAAAGGACTTCCTGCCGCATGACTCACTCACCGTGCGCGTCGTCGATCGCGACGGACTCTCATTAATGTCTCGCCAATTGTGGCTGCACCGCGACGCAGCCGCACCGCGCCGATGCACGCCGTTGCATCCCTGAATCCCGATTAGTGGGATCTGACGACAAGGCACTGACAACATTAATTAGCGTTCGCTTGTTTAATTTTCCTGTCCGCTCTTTTCCCAAAGTTTCTTACCGCTGGAAAGCGGAATGTCTCTCTTTGATTCCTCATAGCGCGCGAGTCACGAGCGACCTGGATTCCCCGATCTCGTCTATTATAATCGTAATTATAGTAATCATGGCCGTCGATCGATTCACCAACCGGCAAGGCGGCAACGTCTCGTCGGAAATAGGAAGAATGCTATCTGCGTTAACGGCTATTCTCCTTGCGGTCAATCCACGGCTCGATCCCCCAACTGATCGCTCGTAGAGACAAGGTAATTTCCTGCAAGATTAACACGTTTACAGAAACATACAAATCGCCACGCGGTGAAACGACGGATACCGTAACTTAATTACGCGCCGCCCCGTAACTCTATAAGTTACAAGTAGGATTTACATTACACGTCCAGTTAAATAAAACGATAACTACGCAGATACATTGAAATGTTGAAGATACGATGTAATACATTCCGATCTCGTCCCATTTAATCAACATCTTTTCTAACATCTTTTCATCTTAGAATGCTACGTTTATAGCCTTCTCCAAATAAATATCGTTTTATATTTTTTATACATATACTCGAATCGAGTTCCGAATCGCTTTTATTATCTTGCTTCTGCTGAAATAGACGCGTCACTAATTTTCTGCTAGATGACTTGTCTGACAATTTGTTGAATCGCAAAATCTCAATAAATTCTCAATAAACTCTCGATAAATTCTTCCGCTGTCTTTCTCCGAAATTCTTTCACCTCCTTTTTTTGATTCGTTATACATATGGTACCTGTCGATCGAAGAATATAGCTAAGCCGTAGGGGATTGTTAAGAAAACAAACTTTCATATCCAATGAGCAAATTCATTCTTTGCGTGACATCGTACGCGGGCTCGTTCTGCGATCTTTTGATGTATCATCTACCTTCTCGATGGCGAAGACCAACCGCCGGACCTCAGAGTTCGAGTGTCTAGAAAGTACTTCTCGCGCGGACCATTCTCGTAAAACGTGTAACGGGAACGATCAAACAACGTCTCAGCCTAATGGAAGTCCAAATAAAGACAAATCTACGTCCGCGTCGCTGTAATATGATCCCGCTGAAGATGGCCATTGAGAGTTTAAACGAGAAACAAGCGGGTTATCAATGACTACATCGACTCACCTTCAAGTCCCAAAGTATGATGAATTCTTCATATCAGTCTGTCGATGAGAACATAAATAGAAAGTTCCGAACGGCTGTCATTTTTGTTTGACATTGAAAATCACGTGTAGATATATGTTAATGTACGAAATCTACGAATTTCTTTTTAATTATGATAACTGACAGTGTTATCAATATTTCCAAGAACAGGAGCAATTATTGTGAGAGAAAACGGGAGTGAATTATCTTGAATACGAGAGAATTATCTAGCGAAAAAGCGGAGATTCATCGAGCTATATACCGACGCGCCTTTCGGTAATTCGGGGAAAAAAAAGTTGCGTGACTCTCGCTTGATACGACCGACATAGCTCGACGTAATAGGATATATCAAGAAACTTAAGACGCGAAATTACCACACATGCCAAGTTTCCATTTAAGAATCACATAATTGTATCCTCCGGACTCTGGGCTTAATTAGCGTTACGCAGAGAGTTCTATCGGCTATATTTCTAGACTTGTCGCATTAGCATTATATACACTGGATTATTGCATACTGAGCGACCATTGGTACCCACATCTATCCGCATGCATCTGTTTTGTAATTCGCTTTAAGCCGGTCGTGATACAAGACATAAAGTGTAGACGAGATAAATAACATTAGCAAATAGTAATAATAATATCTTAAATAATATTGATATGATATTTCGAATACAGTCAAAACTATAAAACATAAATAATATTAACACTAAAGTTAATAATTTCAACGTAAGTATTAAACACTCAGTAAATTCTTTGAAGTGGAATCTCACTTTAAAGAGTAAAAATTAATAGCTAGTCTTGGAAAAGAGTGACTCAATTTTCAATCTTTAAGAGTGTGATTTCACTCTTCAGATTCACTCTGAAAGTTTTAGAGTGTTGATTTAATCTTTATAAAGCGAAACTGTATAGAAGAAAATAGACGTCTAGCTTCCTCGTGGCATATATTATACGATACCTACTGAGGAGGTCAAGCGTTGAGAGTATATTCTAACATATACCCAGCGGCGTATCCCGGAAACCCGGTTCTCACGCCTCCACCTCCGGGACGTTCGCGGCAATGTGGAAAAAGCGGAGAATGCACGCTATATGCGTCATATAAAAAATAGCTAGGGATATAGCTAGGTGAACATAATCGCGGTATTCGTTTTACGTTTTGCAAGATAGGCTCTCACGTAGTGGTTCGGAGGTATTGACAGGGGGTCACCGAAGGCTACCATGGTATCCCAAGGTTCCTCTCTCGTAATGACAAGCAACGGTAAAGCACGGATATATACATAGGCGATGTCACGTGGCCTTAAAGGATGTCAATTGTGAGCGCACGGATAATGTGCCGTACGTGAGCATTATTGAAATAACTACGACAGGGAGAAAGGCTTCGTCGACGACCGACGGTGTCGGTCAGTCAGTTCCGATCGACTCTGGAGAACATCGGCACTGATATCACTGCGATGAAGTCAAACGATTGCTCAACGACGCGCGGGCTACCGCGTCTCGCGAAAATCGTTTTCCCAGGGAAGCACGCATATCGGAACAAGGAGCACGTGGGAGTGCGATTTCTGATATCCAAGTCGCTGAAATCGTCGACATTATCCCAGATCGCTGGCACGTGCGCTACTAGAAAGTTTTAAAACGTAGATATTATATATATGTTCTCGGAAATGTGACCCTCTGCAAGAAGACATATAAGTTTACACTGGAAAAAGAGTCTGATTGTATGTTAATTCTTAAAATGGACAAATCAGAATTTTCTGATTGAATCTATTATAATTTCTGTTGAACTAACTAGAATTTTAATTAATACGATCAGAATCTTCTGGTTCGTCATTTTTAATCAGAAATTTTTCTCAGTGTATATTGATACTTGTGATGTTTAATTAATAACTAATTAACAATATTTTACTGCGAACGCTTAATCTTTTTATTTTTATATATAAGAAGAATATTTTCGTGAGAGAAAAAATTATGCAGTAGTGGGGTAAATCGAAATCGTTGATATATTTATATCAACTTCCGAGTTCGATTTTACGAAAAATATTCACACATTTTATACTCTAGAAACTAAAACGAATTTTGGAATCCTATTTCCATGGCGACGCATTTGGAACATTTCCAGGGCACATATAATAAAATTGTTTGGAATGGATTCCGATCAGAATTATTCCGTTTTGCCTAGAAAAATACAATAGAAATTTAGGGGAACTGAACAATTCCGCTTGAAATTTATTCCGAACAACATAATTTCATAATACGTGCGCAGGATGTATACTATGGAATTATTTAGAATGGATTTCGATCGAAATTATTCAATTGATCTTTAGATTTCTTCTAAATTGTATTTCCTATGGGAAATACAGAATAATTCCGATCGGAATGCAGTTCTATGATACGTTTATAGCTCTAAATAAATTATTCATCACAATAAAGACATTTTAAACGTCGCTTCTTAACTACGCTAATTAACAAAAAACGTTCGAATAATAATGACGATGCACGATTCTCCGTGAAATGAGAAATTCATTGCGGAAAGCAGATTTCATAACATACTAATGAGCAACAAACATAAATCGAGACACGCGAGCGAAAAACGTGGCAAGGATATACATACGGCTGCTCGAGTAAAGGATGTCAACCGCACTCGAGTGTGACTGTCGGTCCGCGACGAAGGTGGTTCAACCTGGCAGGATAAATTATACCGGACGTAAGGACGGCCGGAGTCCTTGGCGAGGTGATGGCGTAATTTTTCGCGGTTAAAAGAATCCCGAGCGAATTATTGCCACGCCGAGATCGCGATAATAACCCGTTAATAGAATACGCCACTTGTAGAGCGCAGCATGAAGGCATCATCATGAAAATAAAAGTTACGGACTTTCGAAGCTGATGTGCGTGGTGTTCCACTTACGATAGATATTGAGAAAACGTTATTTTCTCGATATGGATAACTTCTCTATATATTCGAGTATAATTATTTTAAAAAGAAATCGCGTGTGATGGAACGGTCTGCGTGGTATTAAAATTTTTTTTCTTAGTGTGCGATATAAAATATACAAATACTTATACGTGCGATCTTACTCATCTCAAGTCATAATAGGTTTCGCGTGTGTGCATTAAACAATTTTACGTACGCGCGAACACGCGTTATTCACGCGCGTGCAAGCAAGTAACGGCAATACGTATAATTCGTGTCATAATTCAGAACAGCATTTAATGCTTCGTTGTAATAGATAAGACGGTTTAATTCGTTGAATAGCCGGTATTGTAATTGCGAAATATCGATATGTGAAACTTTCACGCGAATAGTGGTCTTTAAATAGTGCATACACGAGTTTCCTGTGCTTTCCTGTCGTTTTAATAAGTCTCGATCACGCCATTGCGCATTTATTACATCAAGCGCGAAATTAGGCGCGCCGA
>NW_017259490.1:2768456-2775055 GCF_001594045.1 Atta colombica | reverse complement strand
ATATATATATATATATATATATATATACTTATTGAACCACCACGAAGAATTTGACTACAGTTATATATAGATTTAAAAGGCGATATATATTTTTAAAATAATTAATTACGATATTTGTTTAATAATAGCTCGATAGTTAATTTGATTTACTCTGCTCATGTGTGTCGAAATGAGAGAGTCTGTTAATTAATTTAAACATAGGAGAAAGCGAGAGTCGGAATGAAATCGTAATTTCGTGTAATAATTTGTCCGAAAGTCTCAAGTACACTCGCTGCAGGAACTTTCCACCGAATCCTTCGAAGAAGCAGCGACTGATTAGGTTGATACCCCCAAGGCGTAAAATCACTTTGCGAGACTACCGGAAGTACAATACGATAAGGAACGATCGCCATATGGGGCTAATCGTAACCGATTGTTAACCAACGTCGGTTTAATAAGAGATATTCAGCGACGAAGAAAGCGTATATTTTTATAAGAGTGACTTTTATGGATATAAATCAATACGGGAAATTTTTAAAAGAGTCGCGGAGATCGTGCAAGGACACGTAATCGCGTATATTATTAACGGTAGAAGCGCGCACGTACGTAATTACGCGTTATCGTTCTTAACGCTTCTCTTCCTACTTATAAGGGAAACTAATGACGATCCGGCGGTGCATGATTAATTGTTGGCACGTGGATCATTATCAGCTATTCGTACGTCGCACGCACTCTTATTGTCACGCAGTATATCGTCGAAGAATTCTCGGAATATTCGTTATTGCATTGTAAACTAAACTCGATTTCGAAAGTTAAGGAATTCGAGGTCAAAGCTAATGAACTTTAATTAACTGAACTCTAATTAGTGGAAAAAAAAATCAAAAGAACGGCTAGAAAAGATAAAACAAATTGACATAAATTAAGTAACTCGGTTGCAAGCTTAAGTTGTTATGAGAGAGAAATCGATCGTTAACTCTCCTTCATAGAGGAAATCCTACATCACTATAGTATGTATTATTCTACCTGATAAAGATCGACAATGTATAATAAACAGCCCCCTTTTAGCGTTAACGTATGTATAATACGGTATGACAATCTATACAGAAGTCACTCGTTTTCACTTTCCATCGACCTCGAGGTTGTACGAGAGTATGCCCACTCACACTCACCAACACAGAGAAGTGTCAATACATACGCGGCCATTATTCTCGTTATTTGCCGTTAAGCCGATCAGGCAGCGACAGATCGAGTCGAAAGTCTATTTTTCCGCGGTCGCTCGAGGAGAGGAAAGTGCGATCGTAGGAGGAAAACAATTTAACCATAGCCGCAAAGCTCTATGTGTTTGTATGTGTTTCTATACTGGTCGTATAAAAAAAGCAATCAGAAATACTGAAAGTGTTTATAGACGAATAAACAAATGTTAACATTTTGATGATGCGCGAATAGAAAGAAATATATCTGAGAAAGAGATAATTTACAATTTTATTTTATTTTCAATCTCGATGAGTTTTATTAACTCGGTTTTCGATCTGAACAAATAAAACTTTACTGTTAAATTTTATTACCTTACTTTTGTTCAAATTTCAATGTCTGTCAAATGATATTTCAGTTAAAAAAAAACTATTTGGTAATATAATACAGTTGTTGAAAAGTAACTTTAAATTTTTCACGTTTTTTTAAAAATCAGTAGAACAGTAAAAAAACTTAGGTTGGACGAAAAAGATATAGATGGATCAATAAATATTAATTTTTTTCAAAAAAAAAATTTTTTGCTTCGCGTCTGCAACAGAAACGTTTTGATTTTTGCCGGAAATCGAATTATGGGATTTGCACTGCTTCTTCTCCACGAAGAACATTTGTGCGCACTTAGTAATCGACTTAGTAGTTGTTTTTGGAAAGGAAAGTCGTAAGAGGAAATCGATCCATCGATCGACGAATGTTGCAAAACAAGCAATGTGTATCTTTGTTATACGCGCCGGTCCGGCGTGATCATTAATATCTCGCTACTCTCCGGACTCGAGATACCGGGCGGCGACTAGACCAATTACCGTTATAGCGCAAACACTGTTGCTGCCGTTAGAAAATGATTTATCGCGGATTGTTCTCGGCGGGGGATTTATTGGAGCAAGTCGCCGAGCTTATTGAAAACTCCTGCGGGATTGCACGGTACGAAATCGCTTTGCGCGTCGAGCTTATTCGATTTCTGTTGTGGAACACTATCGGTGTCTTTGAAGAAAACACGAATCGATTAGCTGTACGTATACGTGCCGTTACAGCGCCATCGATTCCATGTCCGATTTATCAAAACGTTTATTCTCTCTGTTTAGAGATTTTCTGGAGCGGATCCGTGACGGTCCGACGATAACTGCTGCATCGATGATAACGTCAATCTCGATGAATCGATACCTCAAACTACTTTTTTGTCTCCATAATCTTCGAGTGTATGCACACATTTTCGAAATTTATTACTCTCCATTTACGAATCAAGTCAAGACACTTAATTATACGAATCAATCTAAAACACGTCATTGGAGACTGCAAAGGATTGTATTAAAGAATAGAATTTGACCAGTCAGATAATTTTAATTTTAATCTGTTTCGTTCTAATTGACTGAATTCTAATTTGCAATTCTTAATCTCCAATGCGTAGTGTGATACGAGTTTAAATGGTATCCAAAGCGAAAACGAATGTCGTTCGACATATTAATCTTGAAAATTCATCCAAGGCGCGAAATTAGTTTACACGCGGCTAATGTCGCGTATTCATTTCTTGTCATAAACTCAGGTATTTATTGCTGGTTTGAACATTTACGGGTTTTGTCCTCTTACGAAACTCGTTTAACTAGTGTTAATAAATTACTCTATTCAATCGCTGTGCACCTAATCTCAGCGTTAATATCTTACGAGCGTTCAATACTGGCAATCATACGGCGAGGCATTAGCTCTCAATTTTATTGTAACAGACAAGTAAATGCCATATGTACACTTGTAAACTCTCGCACACGCGCCACTCGATACGATATATTAATTAATTAATGATAATTCCGCGCGACGTAATAATTGTACGCCTGAAATTATCATATTTTATCGTTGCTCGGGAGAACGTTCGATCTTACAAGCGTGATAAGTCTCGCGAGGCGAGAATGCTAAATGCTTAGCGATAAATTTCGCAGCGGTATACTCCGCGTGCGGAAAATTAAGCGCTATTTGTTCAATCGAGCACCGATCGATCAAACGTTACGTATGCGCACCGTAAATTCGTGTTACATCGTCGCCGCGTCGTCAATCAACAATAAATGAGCATGATTAATCGCGCACACATTGTATCCTGGGTCACCGTGAAGTGACTTCGCTGCTGCGAAAAAAAAAGATCCATTCCATTAATTTTCCACGTTCCGTTAAATCTTCACTCTCTAAGCGCGACGCGGCCGACGAGGAGTCCGGCAAATAAACGTGAAACACGCGAGTTTCTCGGTTAAAATCACTCTTCCTTTTCTTTTCTCTCTCTATTTCCTTTCTTTCTCAGAGACCTCTCATTTCCTCCAAGCTTACGTAAAAATCATCACTGAGAGCCTTGTTTTTAAACACGAGCTAATTACGGACTGCATCGGAGCGCGATCATAATGTCCAACCGCGAGTCGCCTTCGCGCTCTTATTTTTACCGAACAATTAATGATTAAATATCGTCACGATCGTAACATTGTCTCTGTAATTCGATACTCCGATCCGTTCGCGTGATGTAACGTCAGTTACACGGCCATTAGTCTAGCGTAACGTCATCGTGAACACGCAGAAACGATGCTCGTTTTTTATCTCGCGGAGATTACTCGTTATATGGATTAGAAGGAGGAGCCAGCGGGGTTATTTTTGCGCTTCTCGAGCACTCAATTTATAAATATATCACCGTTTGAACGTACCGATGAAAAAATCATTTCTCGTTTATTTAAGAAGCGACGCTTTTCTTCTTACTCGTATATGTTGTTCTAAATGCAAAATCAGGATGTTCTCCGCTTCCTTATAAATCTCGCAAGACAAGACTTTGCCAACAGCTTCAGGGCATATACGGTGCTTTTATAAATCTCGCAAAACGTCTTGCTCAGAAACAAGGGAGAAATCCCTAAGAGAACGAGGCGAAAAGCGAAAGAGGGATGGAAAGCTTAGGACCCTCTTTAAGGGCTGTTCGTACTGATCACGATTAGCGTCCCTGGTCGTCCGACGTGAATCCCACAGATTTCTACGATTCGAGTCAGCTAATCTGGTTCGTTACAGTTCGCATTCACGTGAAGGACGAATTCGTGCGACGTGAAAGATCAAATAGAGCTTCATGTGAAAAGACATATCCACCTCATAATCTTTCTTGCCGAAAGTGCTCGTCAGGATGATTTCAAATATCTTGGCCATGCTTATAAAAAAATTGTCGGATCTAGACGTGTCTTAATCTGTCATTATTCACTCGGTTCAAGTGCTTCTCGAATTGGACATTATGAATCGTGTAGCGAAATTAAAAGCGTGTAGCGATTTATCAAGGCGCGATTATTAGCTACTTCGCGAGAATGGTGGGAATATAATCTGCAAACGATTATTTCCACGTAAACGACTGATTAACTTATCGGCGATAATGACGGCTCAAATAATTCGACGGCGATAAATTGACGTTCCATTCGAAGGATTGTTTAATTTAACATGCACTCGTAATTATTGCCTGCCTGGTATCGAGAAAAGAAGGAACGAGTTAAGAGACGATCGTAAATCGTGCCGCGAGGAGAAGAACGATCGTAAAATCCGCTGCAAAAATCTATGCGCATGGATGATGCACTTACAGTCGGAAAAAAATGCAAATGTTCCCGGAAGTGGTGAGGGTTAGGGGAAGACGTGATGATGCAACCGGCTTGAAAGACAGGGATTCTGAAGGAGGATACGCGCGCATGGATATTACATCGCTCTAGGCTTCGGGTGTGGTCGATCATAGGATAATATGTCGTGAGAAGTTGAGTAAGACAGACTAACAGGGAAGATGTTTCCGTTTAACGCGGAGCAACGTGAAAAATGACCATACATACGCAATTGCACATTGTCGATCGATCGCGATTAGCCGACCGGATATGAGCCGCCGGTCAATATCCATCTCTATGAAAAAAATCAAAGTAATTTATATAGATGTTAAAAAATAAATGTAATTGTAGCAAACTGAATCGTATGTGTATAAATACATATTGAATCATATTTAAATATTGATCCCTTAAAGGAAAATAAGGATCAGATATAATTAAATCATAGACAATTTTGTAGATAATTTTTATAGATTAAATAGTAGAAAGTAGAGATTAAATTGTAAACGATTTTGCGAGGATAGGCATTATTGAATTGAAGATTTACGAGATATCCCGTCCCATACGCTCCCAGGGATCGATATATCAATGAAAATATTTTAACGGTTGATAAGTACGACGACGTTTAACCCTCTCGCTGCTGAAGACGCGCTGTAGGCGCTAGGAAGACTCCGTTCCTATATAACTTAAAGGGGACTATAGTCGTCCGAGTGGAACTGACGTTTCCTCGAGGCATTCGCCCGAGCCGACAGTTAAAGGTTTCCACTCGTGCGATTTACACGCGCGATACTTGTACGCACATTGCCGGAAATTACGTTTCACGCCAGGAAATAATTCTCTTTCAATTATGTCTCTGATCTTCCATTTAAATTCCGTTCTAATTTAAATGCACATCTTCTTACTTCTTCTCTCCTTTTAAAAAAATAAAATCCACCTCTCCTATATATGTACTCCTACAAAATTCGAGTTTCTATTTGAAATAAATATGTATTTCGATGTAACAGGTTCGTTATAATGTGATAACGAATCGTCGACGTAAATGTAGTATCACAGTCAGCTTCGCACCGCTCGCATCGCGATGATTCCAAAACAATAGGACTCGTAGAATCCGCGGTTACCGTACCGCCGACAATCTCGCCGCTCATCTTCGGTTGGAGACTTCGTCGGCGAGCAACGCCAGTTCGAAAGGGAATTCCGGAGGAAGATGTGCGCGACGGAACGTATGCGCGTGCGATTCCACGACGGATTTTCGCTGGAGGGATCGGGTGTGGTCGATCGTAGGATAATGCTCGCGAGGATACGAGGGAGGAGTGATATAAGAGAGGGAAGAAACACGGTTCCTCTTCTCGCGAGATCGATGCCTAAAGGCGAGACGCGCGGTCCTCCTCTTCCTCCTCCACCCATCTAACTATCCATGTACATGCGGTATACGTGCGCGCAGAAGGCGGCAGCTATCTTCAAAGAGGAACTTCTCTTTCCTAGGAATTTTTCTCGGCTTTAGCCAAGGCGATTTCCTCTCTCCCTCTCTGTTCCGCGGACTCTGGATCCGCCTCTGCCGTGTACAGGGTGTTCGAATAGTCGTCGATGCGTACGAGCGATTGCGCAAGCAGTGGCAGGATAATGGCCCATTCAAAGCCGTATCTTTTTTTTATTCGACGTAGTAGAGATTATTAATTAAATTAATGAAGTATTGGACAAGCAAGTAGACACTGACAACCAGTCAATCGCTTGTAATAAATTCATTTCATTTTTTTGTATAATAAAAATGTATTCTCTCTCTCTCTCTCTCTC
>NW_017259490.1:2744501-2768356 GCF_001594045.1 Atta colombica | reverse complement strand
TATTATTAAATATACTATAATTATTATTAAATAATTAATATAATTATTATTAAAAATTCCAATCTCATCTCGTAAAAAAAAAGAGAAATATATCCTTCCTTCGAGGACGTTTCCGGTACGAATGCAAAATGACAGTAGCCTGAAAGTGGCGTATTATCCTACGCAATTCTCTGACTACAAAGACGCGATATTGCGACAAAAAGTTGGGCAACAACGCGCAGAAAAATCATCGTAGCGCCACGCTAGAAGTGGCGCTTACGGCGCAGCAAGAAAGCCAAGTGGAGGAGCTCGTTACCGTTTCTTTGAACGGACGTGTTAAACGGCGGCTGTACATAATTGAATGGTCGGTTCTATTCAGAATCAAGCATCGGATCCATCAACAAAGAGAAAGAGAGAAAGGCCGAGCGGTTTTTGCCATCGTTCTGATGATTTGTTCATAGACCGAAAAGAAGATCTTTCCTCAGCTCGACTCTCGGCTTCGAACTAATATCTCGAGAGGAGAACGGTTGAATCTCTTGTTACCGTTATTACGAGTCCATGAAGGTATCACGTGCAAAAGCACTTTGCTCGCAAGCCATTTTTCGTCGATTAAACGTGACTGGAAAATCCTGTACTCGATTGATCTAATATTCGAATCTATATTGGCAAACATTTTAATATGTTTTTAAATTGAACATTTTTCCACCATTTATACACCCACTTTGATATTTATAATTCATGGCTATGAATTAACTAAAGACATATTTAAATTATCTTTATATCGGAATCTTTATAGAGCGTGAAAACAAAACATTTTTCTCATTAAGCAACATGCTACGGAACGCTTACGGATAAGATCAGTATTCCGATTTTGTAGTTTTTATAATGAATTGGTATCATTATATTATCACTGCGCAACATGATATTATACTAAAAACAGAATAACAGAATTGGGGCACAGGATGCGATAGTCATAATTAAATGATTATGCAATAATTTCCCACGGAAATCTGGCAATGATCTCTCTTCGAATCATTATACATTATACATACGGTACTCGAAGAGACGATAGCACGAAAAAATTTAATCGCGTACAGACCACCATGCTTGATCGAATTCCCCGCCCGAATGTATATAACTCACGCCGACGCGGTATCGGGTTCCTCCTCTTTCAACGATAATTCGATTTGGATCTCAATTTAAATCACGACGCCGTTGCGCTTGTTGATTACAGACCGCGTGGTAGAACGCAAGGGCGAAACTGTTCGCGATAACGAAACGAAGTTCGCGTCGTCCTACGCGCGCTACGATCGTCTACGGGCTCGATCGATCGGCACGTTTGACCTGCCGTGCCGCCGCGAACGTGAATGATCGATTCTATGCGCGATATCCGCACGGGATTGATATCGTTCTTCGACCACGATAGCGACGGCCGTTTCCTCTCGTGGAGGTCGGTCCGCTTGATCTCCGGTGTTATGCGGGGTAATTCATGACTTTCCGTGCCGTGACTCCAGGGGACGATTCCTGGGATTATTCCCGGTGAAAAATTTCACGCCAGCGCGCGCTTCAACGATTCTCGTACACCAATCTCTCAACAGTATATCAGAATCTTAATTTGTTTTCTCTCGAATGCTGTAATTTATGATGATTTAAAAAAAAAGTTTATAGATTTTTGCAAAATTAAAATTATGTTATGAACAGGAGGAAAAGTGTTTGACTGATTAGAAAGATTAGGAATGTTACATATTGTTGTGACAATTAATGCTACTTTAAATTATATTGCAAAATGTACTTGATAATTGTACACTTCTGTCAATAATTTTTCACCCTTTTTACATTACCGTGTTTCATCGGCTAAAAATTTGAAGATGAAAATGAAATAAAGTCTATACAAAGCTGTTCTTTGTTGCTCAAAGAATTTGAGGTGTCATCACTAAATTTGCACAATAAGATAAAAATATTTAAATATCGTTTTAATTTGAAATGGATAGATGGATACTCAGACAGGAGGATACAAAGTTTAAATTACAGAACTATAAATGTGTTTAATCGCGAGAAATCGATCGGTTTGAAATTCTTACTAATAAGCGATCTTTTGTACAGTTTTATCATCACATGACATGATAATAATTACATCACGCCTCACTGTCGAGTGTCGATTTTGCCGCTTATTTTCTAGAAACGAAAGTCGGCCGTCTAATTCGAAGGCAGCGCTTTGATACGCACAACTTCTTACGGTGAAACGAACGGTGATTATTATTATAGTTGCCTTATCTCTTGCGCGTATCGTCATCGGATATGCGCTCGAGATAAGGATATATCTCTCTATGCTCCTCGCCGGCAGGAACCCGCGTTACTTTCCTCTGTTTAACATTTAATGAACCCTCTATTTAGCATTCAATGTCCGCAAGACTCTGTCCACATCGCGGCCATTCATACGAAGAAGTTCCCCGTTTTCGTATACCCGCATCTCAATACGCGATTATTATTTGCAAGAGCGTCAGCCAATGATGTAAATTTATAAGTAAAAGTAACGCAGCGTGGTCGGTTTTCACAGATCCGTGCGCAGACGCTTTCGTATCGTACAAATTTGATGTTTTTAACTCGCCTCGCTGGACGAGAGCTCAAGCCGCGCGAAAGTACATCGCGTGTGTTTCTACCACATAAGAGGGCGAGATGACTAGCAAGAGAGAGGAGGAGTAACGAGAGAGTAGTGATGGCCCCTGCGAATATCCATGTGCGTACAGCCTTCCAGCTATATACAGACATACATATTCGTTCCATTAATCCTATATCGCTACGTGATTCCATTTTTGAACTTTCCTATAATGCCTATTACAGAATGATATTTTCTCTACTGAAGATAGATAAATAATGCATTTTAGTTCTAGGGCAAGTCCTCTAAGAAATCAGAATACAGAAAAGGAGATGTACAAAGAAAAATAACATAAAATTAAAAAAATAATAATAATAATGTCGATGAAAATGCTTATTAAATTTACGTCTGTTTTCCGCAATTATGTATTTATACTAATAATTGTAATCGATTAAAAAGAAAAACGATGAGTTGATGAAATAAAATCTTAACGGTATAAATAAATTAACCTAGTAGCATAATTCATTGACGATACGTTGGTTAAACATTGACATGTATTATTATTATTTTTACACAAGATCGCCGTGTGAAATAATATCGTTTGCCGATAATTTTAACAAATTGGTGTTAGTAATCAATGAAACTATAAACGATCACGGTTCAATATTATTACGTAAAAAAAAAAACGTTTCAAAGATAGAGAGACAGATGTAGGTCTAACGGGCCTCACAGACAACAGCTGATAGACGAAGAGTCAAGTGTGCATCTACCATTTTGATGCACCAGAGCAATTTCCCGGCGTTAGAAAATCCGTTGAAGGTAAAAGGAAAGCTTCAGTCAAGATGCCAGTCATCATCAATCGTCAAAGTCATCCGTTGGCCGACATTGTACGATACCGGCGGCGTGTTATATTGTTATTATCTTCGGCGTCGTGGCGAGTATTGATCCCTCTCCACAAAGTCCATTTACTTTCTAGCTGCAGATAGTCCCGGACACGCGACACTATCCGATTACAGGAAGGAAAGCAGAAGTCCTCGTAGCTGGGAGTTTCTTTCATCTCCGTAAATTAGATCGAGTCGTAGGTGACTTTTTAAAATGGTTCCCGACGAGTGTCAAGCCGATTAGCTTCCAGGAGGACATAAAAGGAGGATTCTCCAAGAAAGTCTAAACCTTCGCGTCGTCATAAGGCCAATGTGACGGCTATACGTTCGTCACGTCTCTCCATATTTAATCTGTTCAGTCACGCGGTGTATGCAGTAATCGTTTCGTTCACAACCTCGAGAATTCTCTCGCAATTCGATACAAATTATTCTTAATTCCTTAAATGTTCTCTAGTTCAGGGCTAAAAATGTGAAAGTCGCGCTAAAAACCTTGATCGTTTTGATATGATTGTACACATACACGCGCGCTCGCGAGCGCTATGTCATATGAATTAATCTAGAAAATGTAAAAAAAAAATATATAAAAATATTATAAGAGAAAGCTGTAAAGTAAAAGATAAAAATAAATATATCATTGGAACGCAGTTTGTAAAATATAAAAGCTAGAACAAAATATATGTACATTTTCTCTATTTATTTCTCTAAATATTAAATTTCACACGTGGATTTACTTTATCCAGAATATTACTTGACAACACTGTTTAATTAATTAGAAAGATATTCAGATTTTTTTCTTCAATGGAAGAGGTGAGACCAGCAGTACCGATCGATTAGCAGGGAGTTTTGATCGACGAGAATCTTGCTGGATGATACCATGAGCTATCGCAGAAACTGGAAGTTTCACCCATTATAACTGCGCTCTTCTTCCTCGAGATTAGGTCTCTCTCTAAGCGCCTCTCACTGCCGCGTAGCGGCGACCTTCGAGGCCACGGTTGGCCAGTTCTGGCCTTGACAACAGTTCTGGAGAGGGAATCTAAACAAATTGAACTAGCAGCAACAGCAGCAGGAAAAGCTGCTACGTCGTCTAGTTGCATCAAGTTCCCTCTCCCCTCCCCTCTCTCTCTTCCTCTCTCATCGCCACCGAAATCAGAACTCTCGGCTTATGAATAGCGGATCGATCTCCACTCTCACAGCCAGCCGGTCCATTCTCATCGTCGACTGAATGCACTGGTCGCATCTTTCTCTTCTCCGCCACGCCCCACTCTCTGAAACGGGCTGAACGACATGAATCTTTAACTTAATTCAGGAAATATCATGCTTAAAATTTTCAAATGCTAGATGCGAAAGATTTATTTACCAAATTGAATATTATAAATTATCGAATAATTGTATTATAATTTATTTTCTCAATTGAAGAATATGTTACAATTTATACACAAGTTATTATGTAATAAAACGGCAGTATTCTACTTAATTTTTTTTACAAAACTGCTAGGTATTCTATAGAGATTAAGTTTGTAGGTATTTCTAATAATAGCTTATTTATGCAGCTACTTTATATGCAAATTAGACGTACCGGCTTTTTTACAATCCATTCTTGACTCTTTTAACTTCGAAAAAAATACAACGATGAAGAAGAGTGTTAATTAATGACGATTGGTAGCGGTTGGCCAAAAATGGATACGTGGCGTAACGTATTACATAAAGTATATGGACTGTCCATAAAAGGACATCGGTCGAAAGGCGAATTTGAATGATGCTTCGCCGAATAAAAATATACGAGAGAAGATATTTCATATTAAAAACATAAGATGGCAAGTTTTGCGAAATCTAGCAGGACTATTTCACTTTGAATATTTTCATAAGTTGATATTTATAGTTGATTATTATATTTAAGAGATTGTTGAGAGTTAATTATTATATTTAAGTCCTAAGATGTCACGAAAACTAATTAAAAAGCCGTATATAGCATCTTAAGATTAAAATAATCTTAAAATAAGAATGAATACTGCCCTTATTGATAATTTTTATTTATAATAAGAACAATGAATTCTCAATTAAATGAAGTTGTTACAAAGACCGTACATGTTTTGAAACATTTATAAAGGAAGAAAAATAGATCAACTTTGTAACTTGTAAGTTCCACGAAAGACGACTTTATACTGAAAGTGAATCTTACAAATGATAGACTTGTCCACTCTTATTATAAACGCTTCGCATGCACGGCATAAACACGAGACGGACATTCCACAATTTTTTGCGAGCACGATCGACGGTCAAGAATGAGCGAGGGTATCTTATAGACGTCCTGTGCGAATCGTTTCGTAAGGAGAAAGAGCCGGTTGAGAACCTTCGAGATTCAGGTTCTACACAGGGCGACCTGACCGCGGAGAGTCTTGGGTGGCATGAGAGCCGGTGGTCGCGCCCTGCGCTAACCCAACCTAACGTAGCCTAAGATCGACTCCTCTCGGCTAGGATTCTCTCCGCTCGAAACCGCATATCGGCCAGCGGTCCACCGTGTACGATCCCTTAAGTAGTCACGGATATCCGCCGGCTACTTACCCTTGCAAGAACCGAAACCACTGCTGAGCGAAACTGCCTACCTGAGTACAATAACTGCGTTATAAAAGGGGTTCGGCATCTGAGAGAATCCGGTCTGAGAATAGATCGGAGGACCATTGGAATAAGCGCCGACGTTATAAAAGTTGAACAGAGACACCATAAAGATCTTCCGTGAAACGTTTCAATTTTTCAAATGAAGATTCCTTAGATTTTTATGTTCTCAGGCAGCCCTTTAGTAGAAGTAACAATAACTCGCTAAAGAAGACTGTAATTGTCTCTTTGAAATCGGCATGAATTGTCGGAGGAGAAGTCCCATTCGTCTTTAGCGACAAAGAAAAATTATCTCATTTATGGAGAGGGAAGTCGACGATTGAAGGCAACCTCGTTCGCCCAATTTCTCCCAAACGCGGCCGCCATGTGAAAAGCAAAATTTCACCTGCCCGACTTAAGTGTCATAGCATAAATTATTCAGTTATTGGCCGTTTAAGGAACATGCACTTGTTTTGATGAATAGTTAACAATTGTCACATTGAATATAATGTGCAGATGCACAGAAAATTTTCCTCATTTTATAGATAATGTGCAAAACATTTATATCAATTCTCTTTATATATATATATTAGCTCTATATATCTATTCTCTTTAAATTTATATGTAAATCTTTATTATTTTTATTTTATCATCTGACGGCTTGCAAATAATGATGTTTCCCGAGGCGAAGATCTTCCGGATTCGATCTTTGCCGTGAAACATCAATTTGGCGTTTAATCGATTTTCCACGGCATCCTCTACGCCGCCACGTTCATAGAACGATCATGAGACTACAATATAGCACTAGGAGAGAACTTCATCTCGGCGAGACAGCTCGCGGATGGATTTATTCATCTGGATCTCTCATCCGTCAGAGAGATGACAGTACATCGATCCAATTAGTCGCAGTAATAATGATTAACGCAGCCGGATTTCTCGTTACCAATTCACCGCGAAAATCGATCGGACTCACGGCATAGTAAGAGGCTAGTGTTGATGATTCCTTCATTGCGCACAAGTGGTACGTAACTCGCTCGTCATCGTTCGAATCGTACTCTCACGTTATCGTCATAATCGTCTCGCGGCGTAGAATCGCCGGATGGATATCCGGAAAATTATGAGATGAAGATCGATAAATTTGACGTGAGTGAAGCCAACACCAGCTCATCCTGGAAAACGGCGAGCAGATAACAATGTTATGAAACATGATTTGCGTACGACCGCGATGGAAGACCCCCCCGTGACGCATAGGACTTCATTCCGGACCAGTTCTTTGAACCGCGACTCTGCGTTTCGGGCACTGGATCCGGTCTCAAAGACGAATGCTATGCCACGCTCAGAACCTGTCGCGATATTGTGGCGAGTAGAGTTATAACAAAGAGTTAACAACTCTTTCACGATGCTAGAAATGTGATCTCGTCGTTTTATTGTGTATCTAATAGATATGCATCTGGTAGATGTATCTAGGCTAAAACTCTCCTACGAATCTAAAAATGAAATGGTGTTAAACCCTTGTATCGCATACAATCGTATCGTGTCAGAGAAATGTAATGTTAATTGCTATCTAAATCACAAAACATAATGGACATATTATATCCATTCATATCGATGTCATTTGTCCAGTTTTTAATCTTTCTAGATCTCTAAGAAGGCGGAGGACCGTTAGATCGCTGATTGCGCTGACAATTATTTTCATAGAGAATCTCGTGCTTAACGATCCACATCGTTCACAATAAATATTTCGTCTCGACCGCCGACGAAGCAAAAACTATTCGTTATTCTCTATTATACTAACTACTATATCATAATAACTCTTATCGCAACGTCGCCGAACCGAAGCGACATGTATGCAATACAACCGGCTGTGATGACAGTCAGCGTCTTGTACTTATTTACGTATTCTCGTGTCTCGTTATTTTTTAAATGACGCAATAACCGATTGCACGCGTAAGCGGTTTTCTCGTAAAAATATTTCGTTAGTTCGGGCATCGTTAATAATTTAAGATTTAAGTAATTGGCTACAAAACACCTGTGACAAAAATGCATGATGATACATAACTAGACATCGGATTCTTATGCAATTTCATACTTTTTTAGAAAACAGATTGGAAAGAAACATCAAAATAGAAATTTATCTTATTAAAAAAGCATTCTAAAAATGTATATTTATTTGTGCATATTGTGCATAAATTTTTATATTTTGTGCACATTATGTCTACAAAAAAATATCTGCATAAAAATCCGATGTCTATACTTAACGAAAGATAGAATAGTTTATAAGAAATTACAACGGTCCTCTCGCACTTTATCAACAACAAATAATCCTTGGTAAATAAACGAGCTCTGGGAAATCTAATCCGATGTTTCTCTGCCAGTAACACATAATTTTCATAATAAATTGAAACGAATAATACAGCATTAATTACAACATCAATATATATTTAATCGATTAACTAACAATAGTTGATTAATGGTATTATAAAAAGGAAGAACTACGCGCGGCTTGTATAATAGTATATATACACATACGAGCTAAAACGAATTTATGACGTTTCGAATTCGCGACCGTCGCGCACGACTGAATCGATCGATCGATTGGCGCGTCGCAGTGCAATTAAGTGAATCATGTCCCAGATCTTAACTGACGATTGTGTATATACTATCAAAAGTAAGACTGGCTGGTAGACTGACGCGACTTATGACCTCGCGCTTACGGTATCGTTCAACCTTTTTCATGCTCAACAAAGAGATCGTTGTCCTCTTCTACCCGCGAGGGAGGGTAGAATCTTTCGATGCCTACGGCATGAAACTCGTATCGAAATTCAAGACGATGACAGAACGCCACGTGGGAACTAGAACGGCGTGTCGTAATTATAGATATACTATATATATAAAAACGTCGTTGTGACTAAATATGTTACATTTAAATATAAATCTTGCAGTAAGGAAACGTGATACTAGTTTCAGATTATCACTTTTGAATAATAATTTTTTTTTTCTTATTATGATTTGTAGAGAGAATATTTTCCTGCTAAATTTTTATGAATTTTAATCCAATATATATATTTTGCAAGGGATTAATTTTGTAACGGAATTAACTTCCGTTGTTGGCAATCGGAACCCCTTCCTGCGAACGCAAACGGAATCAAAGAGACGATAGCAGCGATAGCGCATGTGTGGGAACCGGGATGGAAATAACGGCGCGATATGCATGATCGCCGGTAGCAATACGTGCATATGCAAATGTTCGCTCACAATTCGTTTACATATGCAAAACATATGGCAATAACGAAACGAGGCGGCAGAAATTCTAAATCGCAAAGATGTACAAATTGATCATCTCGTTTATTTTATAATCTTGTAATCAAAATCCAATGTTCTTTACGATCCAAAAAAATCACCTGTTCGAAATCTAATAGTTCAAGGAATCACAAATCCAAAAATTAAAAGGATCTAGAATCCAACTCTGCAACTCTTTAGGATTTAAGAGACCTAGAAGTCCAAACTCTACTCTTCCGCAATCACAAATTCTGATCCATCCATTTTCAAATGTATAATAATCGCGGGGAAGGAGAATATCAGGTAAAAGATTATTATTCCAGGCCGACCGCCGATTTATTCATTGTCGACGAAATTCAGTCTGTTGTAACGGATCCGACATGGAAACTTGGGAACATATATATGCTAGCGAGCAAGGCGCGACACGCATAGCCCGATATTTCGTCCCGTATAGGTGCAGGATGCAGACGGGATATGCAAGTTGTACATACATATACGCGTGATACACAATACGCACGCATACCCATGTACAGCGGAGAAAATACTATCGAGAAGTCTCTCGGTGCAGACACGGCGGTCTCGGCAGGACCGTTAGGAGGCTTCAAGGATATCCTGCGTTTTGCGCTGGCAACCAGCGAGAAAATTATTTTATACAGGAGATTTAGGATCGTTAAGGATCACCATTCTCGATCACGTTTTTACGGAAAAAAATGGAAAAAAATTAATCTGATCTGATTTTTATAAACAAGTAAAGATTCACATAAATTCTCGGCAAAGTGGTTTTATTTACACTGAAAAAATGTATTACATTCTAATACAATTTAATACAATTTCTCTCGATATTTCTTTGAATAATACTAAGTAAATATTTACTTAAATATACTATTCAAAGAAATAAATATTTACTCAATAAATCAAATTAATGATTTTTTTTATCAAATAAATATATATATGTATATTATTAAAAATTATTTAAACAAATGTTTATTAAAATTTAGTTTTTTCTCAGCGTAGTGTATCTTTACATGAGCAAGCATTAGTTGTCATTGAAAAACCTGCGGGAAACATTCGCGTGTCGGGTAAGGCGATGATGCCGGCGCAAATAATTGCAATTGCCTTTCGTAATGAGGTATTCCGATCTCGCGAAAGGTGGAGTTTTCAAAACGCGACTGCAGGCTGTGCGTGAATAACCGTTTTGAATCAGGCGATCAGTGTGTGTATGTGCTGTGCTGTGCTGTGTGCTGTGTGTGTGTGTGTGTGTGTGTGTGTGTGTGTGTGTGTGTGTGTTATTTCAGTCTGCGGAGATGTGATAAGTAAGACGTAGGTAAAAAAATTGAGTATCATATAATCATTACAGTAGGCGTTTTGTGATACATTGTCATAGCGACGCTGCCGGTGAGAAGCGGAGTCGAGCTGATCGCCAAGAGGCAATGATTGGAGAGCGGCTTATGGCCTACTGGCCCAGTAAGGAGCCTTCGCGCGTACTTGGCGCCAATCGGCCAATATTTCCTTGCTCCCGAGGCTTATTACCGCCTATAATTAAGCCCCGGGGTCTCAATCGGGAGGACAAGCGAATCCCGCGTGCACGCGCGAAATATCACGCGGAACGAATCCGACTTCAGATTTCGGAGCGGAAGGTGTACAGCGCGGCGGCTCGCACAAAGAGATCGCGCTAAGTTGCATGCGCGATTAATAACACTAGATAAAGCCTCGCTAAATTATGCTTGATTCGCGACATTGAACGTTAGGAGGATGAGGCGGCCATCAATCGACGCCAGCCGCCTTAATGGCGCGTGGTGTGCAACGACAAAATGTGCTCCAAAAATGCGATAATTCCGAGCTATGCCGCGCCTCTCTGCGATAACATTACTCTTTCTCTCTTTCTCTTCAGTTAGATTAAAGTCATAGTGTATCGAAACGTCAATCCAAGATACTAGGAAGGCAGCTGTTGCTTGCAGGGATCAGTGAATGCAACCAGCCGTAAAGGAGTATAATAAAGTGTTAACGACGTTACGAAAGTGTAAACACCGAACTGCAACAGGACTATCGAAATCTCTGGAATAAAATCAAACAAGAGTAGTATTTTTAGACGAATCGTATATGCTAAATGAATGCGCTAAGATATGTGTCGTGTCACGTGTGTCTTTTTTTATTCGACGGTTTGGATAGACCGACCTCCACCAAGCCGCATCAAAATTACTCACTCACGACAGCAGTTTATGTTTCTAGAAAGATCTACAAATAATTGTACTATTTCCTTACGTCGAATACAGTGCATGTTGCCCACGTGAATCCCATTTAGAAAAAAATTGTCTAATGTCTATTTTTATCAAAGTAATTTAATTTTAATCTCGGTTCAATTTATACTCTTCATCTTTAATTTTTAGAATTAGAAAAAATGAAGAATTAATCTACAGAGATTAAAGTTCATTTACATTGGTAGAAACGAACATAAGAAAAAAAAGGCCAGTTTCTATCAATGTAGATCAACTTTAATCTCGAGGTAATTTTCTTTGTATCTTTTTCTAATTCTTAGCTGTAGAAGAAGATAAAAAGTAAGTTAAACCGAGATTAAAGTTAATCTCTATTAGTAGAAATAGATATAAATCTAAATGGAGGTCTGCTATAATAAGATTTAAATATCGAGAACATCAATATTAGACGAATATTTTCACCTGCGCATAATAATTTTATTACAATATTTACTTACTATATTTATTATGGCCGATATATTTATTTCGAAATTATCACATGCGATTGTACGTTCCGATCATCACATCTCTCTGACGGTTTCAAGTGATTCTGCGTTGCTTTCGAATTACTATTATATACGAAACTATTCCGAAGCAGGTTGGTAATGATTCAGTTCCGATTCCATCAACCAACGAAACGAGCGGGAGATTGGCCGCTTCGTTTTGTCGGTAGCTGGAGAAAGCTGAAAATTCGAGAGCTCTCCTCTCTCAGAAATCTATCGCCGCCGATGTTCGCACGTACGCAATGGCGGTGGCCGCGACGTCAAAGTGAATTACGCGCAGAGCGAAGATCGCACGAGCGGTAACGGCTACGTACACAGTATCGCACGTTGTGTGTTCCCGTTCTATTCTCACTCTTACTTTTCATTGCGCGAAACCGGATTTTGAAACTGGAACTTAACCGTGCACCTCTCCCGTGGACCTGCGATGCACATCAGCGAACGGAATGAGAAAACGGTGTGTCCCACGAGCTCTTCTTCGCGTCAAGTGTTTTCAAAGGGTGATCGGTGTTCTCTAGATATTAAGATCGGAGCACAGACTTTTGCATAAAGCGACGTCTACAATGAGATTTCAAGGCGTAAAACTTCAGCTTTAAGCATTGAACCGTAAGAAATTGACCAATCATAATCAATTATTCTTCTTATATTCGACTGTAATTGATTAATTTCTTATGGCTTAAAGCTTATAGTTTAAATTTTACGCTTCAAAATCTTATTGTAAACGCCGCTTAACGCATAAGTCTCGAAACAATAGGTATAGTAAGCCTTAAAGAATTAATTAATCACAGTCGAATGTGAGAAGAATACTCGATGATTGATCAATTTCTTAAGACTTAAGGCTTACTGCATCTATTGTGTTTCGGAAACACTAATACATAAAGCATAAGAAAATTAATCAGAGCTTTTATTTTACGGAAAGAAAAGAAATAAAGGACTTTGTTTGGTCCATTTTTTCTTTCGTTATGCAAAATTCTGTGCTCCTTATCATAGTTCACGAAGACTAATCAACCGACGCACTCGATCCTGAATGTCTAACGTACAGTCGTGAGATACTCGCCTACAATAATAAGTATGCCTCTCATATTTCCGAATGGTCAATAACAAACAACAACGGAAACATTCTCATGGCGAAATTACTTTCTAGATGCCGCGAATGCGACCTATTGTTCGTAGCTTTCGTGACATTACGTTCTCAAGGGAGATGCACGTATCACATTTAATCCGGCGATAATAGCGCGGCTCATTAAATAGATGATAATCGATTGTGCGATTACGGAAGTGAAACTCCATGATTCTCTTTTGGAGTCTCAGATTTCAAAGATACCTCTCCTCCTTTTCCAAAATTAAATTCATAGTCGATTCTTATTTCAAGATCGACTTAAGTAATGTCTTAAGACGCTAATGATCCTCTGATTCGTGACACCTTAAGAACTTAAGATGGTCTTGAATATAAAAATGGATTATGAACCGCCTTTATATATAATTAAAATCTTAATAATCTTAATAATCTTTCAGCTCATCCCCCAATGAGAAACGACAATGGACTTGACATCGAATTGATGTCGATTTGATGATCGAAATCAAATTGAATCAGCATCAATTCGATATTGATTTCATTGTTATTTCTCATTGGAATGCTTAAATACTACTGAAAACATCCTTTCTGAATTTCAAGATTTAAAAAAAAATTCAAGATTCTGTCTTAAATTTTAATAATAAATCTTTAGACTTTATAATTTGAAGGAGATAAAAAGATTCAACATACCTACTACAATATTCAACACGCCACAGGATATATTCTCTACATCTTTTCCAATGCAAATTTATTCGGTGGATCCTACTGACATAAATTTTACATTCTCGAGAATCACAGTACATCGGCAACACCGAACAATCCGTAAATCTCTACGAAACCACTTGTAAAATTTTGGCGCGTGATTTGTGGCAATTTTAACCGCGGCTCGTAGAAAGTCAAGCAAGAGACGATTTATAACTTCGTTACACGGAAATTCTCCGTTCGTTCATTCCGACGATTTTCCTCACGCGCGCGATTCAATCCGTTCGGTCGCACAATGCCTATCTCCGAGAGATGTTACGCGTCGAACATCAACCGAACGTTGAAGAGGAAACGTACAAGGTGCATGTTTAATAAGGAGATATGCCATAAAGCCGCCGGTATCCGTCGCAAAACGGCTCGTAAATATCCCTGTGAATACAACACAACGGCCGCAGTGTTATGGTAATTCGCGCGAGTGATTCACGCGCCGCATGGAACGACAACCTTTGACAAATTTACGACTATCGTCGGAAATCGTTACCTGTGCAAAGTGTCCGCGCGTATATCGTGAGGCCAATTGTATTATGTTGGGAGGGGGGAAGAAGAAGAAGAAAAATTACACGACGCGGTCCTTTTGTCGAACTTGTCGAAGGAATTCTTCGATCGAAGCCGTGAGACACGTCTCTACGTATTTCTGCGTCTCTCTTACATCATTGTGAGATTGTAAAAAAGACGAATTGTATACGCGAGGATAAGGCACACGCCGCGAATTTCTCCCGACGGCGATACACGATTTGTCACTTAAGTGTCGCCCGCACAATAGAATGCAAGGGAGATTCGTCTTGCGAGAGAAGATTCATTCCGGACTTGAACTTGCGTCGGCCGCGGGGCCCAGCCTCTCGCTTTTTTTAAGCGGCCCGTGGGTGATCGTGACGAAGGGCGTGGGAACGTCATTAACCCTTTCCTCGCGGCACAACGCGGTGTGCGAGCAGCCTCGCAAGCGAGATTTTCGAGCGCGACGGCGAGGGGATGTATAAAATTTATGTTGGATAACATCTATCCTCGGACTTATTCAATTTCAACTTTCAATTTCTTCACAGCTCTTCTCGAAACGAAAGAAAAGATATACTTACGTAAAAGGGAAAAAAATTAATATTATTCTTAGGACGTGTCATTTTAATTTTAACTTCATCTTCATAGACTAATAAATGTAATTAAAAATATATAAGATTGAAGTTGAATGTTTGTATTACTGTAATACACGTTTCACACACGTGTTGAGAAAAAAGAAATTATTCAAATGTTTCGAAAATTCTATGTTATTAGAAAATAATCGTACATTCTGCAATTATTATTTTTTTATCCCGGAACGCATACTAGGGCTAATATTATACTCTTCAACGTAACGTCCATTTCTCAGACTGCCGTAGGTTTCACGTACTGACCAACCTTTGTAATTACATCGGTGAACTACGTAATTCTGATCTAAGTTCACCGTCTGTAATCAGATAACAATTTACGTGGAAGGTGTAATGATATGCATATGCGAGCGTAAATAATACAACGTTCGCCCGTCCAGCGAACAGAATCGACGACGGAATCCGGCAAAGAGATTCACGCAGACTCGCTAATAATGATATATAAATAGCGGCGGTCATTGCAACATTTCGCTATTAATTTACACATTTGAATATCCGTTGCTTTTCACACCTGTGAAACGTGAGTTCTAGACATAGATATAAAAATACGACTGGATTTAGATTTCATTTTCTTCTTGGAATGTGTCGTAATCATCATTTAATTAATTAATTATAATAATTAATTGAAATAGTTTTTCAATATCTTTTGTAAAGTAACAGTACAATTAATTTATAATATAAAATACAATTAATTGATTATTATTAATTATTAGAAATATAATTAATTTCTAAACTACAGGAATATTTTAAAATCAAACTAACATCGGAGACATTTTATATTTTGCATAACTTGTAATACGACTTCGTATATCTTATAAAAATGTAGGCCTGATCTTGCCTGAAATATTAACCCCATTAAGCGATCGAGTGACTTACTCATATGCCACACAAGCGAATTGTGCTCATTAATGTTGCACATAATAGAAATTCCTTCCCACTAAGACGCTCGAAAGTCTTCGGCCGAACGACGTGTCCCTTACATACATTATTGTAACGTAAAGTCAAGATATAACTCGCATTTTCCATAGTTTCCATACACATGAAACAATGAAGCAAGCGTTTTACCTGAGCGAGATTGCAAGTAAGCCCCTGTGTTTCTAGCTTGACGTACGATCGATAGAGTAATGACGTATACTCGAGAAAGTCACTAAATTGCAAGTTGCCGTGTAAATTCAGCAAGTTCGTTACTACGGCGAGAATTAGCCGTGACCAACACCTTCGGCGATTCTGCAAATTCGTGCCTTTCGATACGCCGCTAATCGAAGAAGTTCTGCTCGTCAAATTGACATTTACAGCTTTCGCGCGAAAGACCTTCTCTCCAACGATGCGCGCAATTTCGGTTGCGCGCGGCTAAATTCGTGTCTAATTGTCATCCAATTGTAATTATCATCAGCCGATTATCTTCGGTGTAAAGAAAGTCGTTTTCATTGTCCCGAGGGTAGAGATACGTGAGGTTGGGTAGAGAGGAATCTCGCGCCTCTCGAAAATTTCGAAACGTATGAAGCGGAGTCGCGTGCCTTCGCCTGAAGGCGTCGAGCTGCTGCATGTCGTGTATCCCTACATCATCCAAAGGTGAGAGAAATAATGAAAAAGTGGGCGGCGGAGATTGTGTCATTACCAACTCGTAAAATAGTTTGTAGGTGGGATCGCGCGACGGGAATGCCGTATCGAAGCGAAGAGGCGCACGCCAGGAGCCTCGTTCCACTTTTGTCGCAGGCACGATTCTGCAAGCGACGTGTATACGAGAAGAATACGCTTGCGGCGATCACTCGTGTCGTACACAGTAAAAAACATTTTGTATTTAAATAATCCGTTAAAGGGCTCAGAGCAAAAGCAGGATGTACTTCGCTAATATTGTGAATTACAAAAACATTATATTTAACAAAACAATATACATACGTTTCGACTTTACATCAGGTCATTTTCAATGTTAAAACTATTATATTAAAATAATGACATAAAAATTCTAGAAACATCTAACGCATTACATATAAAAACTTCAATATTTACGAAACAAACTGTGTAATCCGATTTTGATATAGCAAGAAATAACAGATTCTCCCCTTACATCTGTCCATGGTGTCAATTCAGAAGTGCTCATCTCGATAAAAAGTATGCGTTCAGAATAATAATTTATTGGAATAATAATAATTTATTTGGTATATGGTTGTTGGATCTCTTATTGAAAACGCCTAAAGCTACACTTGTCCATCAATTCGTGATGAAATATTGCTCGTGTAAAATAATATGTGAAGTAATAATTGAAACTAAAGAGAATTTAACGCAAATTAAAATGTCATACCTGTATTACTACTAACAAAGATGATCAGAATTACAACGCATAATAGTGTATAAAACAAGCACTGAGGTCTTTAATTATTTCAATTTAGTTTACTGAGCATTGATTGACTTTTTATTTTGTATTTATATTAGAAACAGTCCACTCAAGTCCTTGTCAAAATTTTGAGTCGAATTTTTAATATATCTAAGTGTAACATAATATAATTATAATTTAACATAATGTGATAATATTATTTGAATATTTTATAAATTAATATTCAACATTTCTTAGTCTTAAAATAATACTATTTACGAGAAAGTAAACAAATAACACAAAAATAATGTTTTTTAAAGAATGTAAATTATCTTAAAATTTACATAAATTCTAAGATAAATGAATAAGATGAGTTAATTTAACATATTAATATGGTAATTTAAATAAAATATTAATTTTAATAATTTTAATAAATGTTAAATTAAATGTTAATTTTAATAATTAAAGAAATAGGATTACTCACAAATTATATCAGTGTTACATTTTTTGTGTTAATTTAACATATAATATTTGCGCTACTTTCCAACATTATATATTCATCTTACGTTAAATTAACCCAAAAATTTGAGTGGATTATTTGGGACATGTTAAATTTAATACAAATTTTCCAACTGTGTACGCGCATGTGAACCATAATCAAATACGTGATCCATCTCAGAGAAATTCCCGGCGTTATCCCCTGAGAGTGGGGGGATCCTTTTAATTGAAACTTTCAAATCTATCCAAATCGCGCGCGGACGTCAATTTCGCAGGCGGTCTCTTCGTCCAAAGCCTCGAGAAACCGTCGAAGTGAGTGGGAGACTGATTACTGTCATTACGTAGCACGTAGATTGAAAATTTATCTCGCGTTTCCCCTCGCGAGAGCCGTGAAGCGGAGACGTAAATAACGGGCGATAAAGGCGTGCGCCTGTGATTTGCATTATGGTAAACGTCGTGTGCGTTTTACGCGCCCGTCCCATTTGCGGAATTTAATTCGGACTGCCATAAAGCAATGGAACTCAGGCGGAAGCATTATAATTTCATATCAACATCGTATCTAAGCGATACATAAGTAGCACCACACCGGCGCGGCGCAAAGTCTATGATCGATAAGTCTATGTCATTAATAACGTTGGAACGATTAACGGACTCCTCGTGTGTACCGCGGAGTATTAATTAGGACTATTTTCACCACCTGCCGATCGGACGGCGCGCATTAATAAAATCGGCGTGAACGACGAGAACGGACATCCTCGCTTTTCCAACCGTCGGTGGCAGCCTCCAGTATAATTATTTCTAATCGGTTTATATAGAAAACGCGCGATCACCAAGTCGACCAGGCGAACGGCCTGATCCGTTTACCATTCCGCTATCTCTCTGCTTTTACGGAATATGTAATTTGCAGACACAGACGTTTCCTCTTTAGCTTCGACGTCGACACGGAAAAGAATTAGCGTTTTAAGATTCACGCATGGCAAATGTAGCACGTCTTATTTTTAATTAGAAGAAAGTGTAAATCTCTTACATCGGTCAAATTTGGAGATCCGTTGAATTGAGATTCTCGTTAATTTGAAGACATTATGGCCAATGTTCCATTCTTATTTTAAGCCTCAAGTAATATCTTTAGATATTAATACGACTCTGTTAGTCGGCTTATGACATCTCGAAACTGTACTTAAGAAGTACAGTTAACTACAGCGTCTAATAATTAAAATTCATAATATATAAGTAAGGGACTTGCTAAAAGCGCCAAATAATTTTAGATCGTCTTAAATATAAGAACCAAATGCCATAATGGCTATAAATGCCAGCCTATCTGATTCACTGTTTAGATCTGTTAAATCGATCATCGAAACAGTTCACAACGTTTCCACTATCCTTTTCGCAGATCTCTCATATCTCTCTCTCTCATATATCTCTCCTCTGCAAAATTATTCTGGCGAAATCGCGCACATCGACGCGACTTGTCGGAAACGATCTCTCATTAACGACATCGTAAGCCCGGGGTCAAATGCACGTCGTTATTAGTAGATCCCAAGGACTGATGATTCCCGTGTGTGCTTTTACTTCCGGTCGTTCCGACGGTCTTTTTTTTCTCCCGTCTTTTTTCTCTGTCTCTCGGTCGAGAACGGGAGTCGTCGCGAGTCAATTAATTAAGATCCGACTTGTCGTACGTCCTTACTTTTCCAGCCTACGGGCTGGCGTCGCAATTATTTCTAATCACTTTAGAAAATCCCCCGCTGCGCGCATGGTCGATCGACGACGATCGACCAAGTGTGTGCCATCTTTCTAGGCTGTTCGACCTCCGCTTTCTGAATCGCGCGTCAGAGTTTCCTCGCCGCTTGTCTCTAGCTTGACCATAAACGGTCGATGTCTCTAGCCAACGAGATAGATCGCTAGCGGTGTCACATTTACGAGGAACTGCATGGAGATTAATTGAAGCACCGACACGCTTCATCGAACGCAAATATAATAATTTCTTATGTCCATTCGAAATATTTTTATCTTTTGTAGGATATATTATCAAGTATTTCATGTGCTTGTTGTATATTAACAATTTAATTATTATTCTCTTCAAGCTTTTTTTCTGTCAAAATTTTAATAATTATATCTCTCGGTCAGGGACGATAGTCATTTTAAATAATACTAAGAGACATTTCAAATAATATTTAGAGATATTTTAAATAATACTCTCTAAATCTGAATCAGTGGATAATCACTGATATCAGTGCCAAGTATGCCATTGATAATCAGTGAATTAAATGTGAAATCCTTAGCTAATCTTTATTATGTGATGTAACTAACCTTGTTTTAGTGCTTAAATTCAATGAATATGGTATTGGAAAATTGAAATTAACGTGCAAATATCAATATTTTAGTTATATAATGCTCAAACATTCTTCCTTTTTTAGTTGAACTTCACTGATTATCAATGTCATGTATGCCACTGGATAATTAGTGACTATTCATTGATTTAGAGAGTAATTATGTAATAGTTATATGTAGTAGTTATTAATATAATATTAATTATTATTCATTTTTCCAAACTTTCTTCTGCCAATTTTAAATAATAAAAATCCTGTGAGAAAAATCTTGAGGAAAAGACAGGTAATTTCTATTTACTAAATTTACCGATGTGTGCGTGGAGACTTCGATTTACTTCGAAAGTTCCAATTGTAAGAGTGAAATACTATGTTCAAATCTTTGCTGCACTTAATGCATCGAATAGTCTGCTGAGTAAGTGACAAGAGTATGTTGGCTGCGATCGTACCTCTTCTTGTTTTTCCCGCGGAATCTAGTGTAGGAGAAATTACTTGTTCGCCGCACTTCGAAAAGTCGACCAACACGATCGTTTTTCCATTAGCCTTGTTACCATCGGGAATAGGCTGAGGAACTCTCTTTCTTTCTCCTTCCCTTGGCCCACGTCATCGTAAGGTCAGCGAACGGGAAAGTCGCGATAGATAAAGATTTTTCGAGGAAAGATTTTTCATTACATAAAAATGAACTCGCGAAATTAAAGAAATCGGATTGCACATAGCACGACTAATTTCGTCACTTCTGCATTTCGAATTAACATTATCTAATATAACATTATCTAATATAACGTCGCGTAAAGTAAGAGTTTGGATATGAAAATGTAGAAGCCGTATAAAAGAACATCTTTAAAACATTACAATATATGTTTTGAAAGTGTCATATATTCATATTTCAAGTTCTTATTTCAAGACTGAAGTAATATCTTAAAACGCTAATATGGCCTTCTGATTGGTTCGTGATTTCTTAAGACTGTACTTAAGACGATCTTGAATATAAGATCTGACTATGAATATCTTAATGATGTCTTTAAGAGGTCTTATGTCCACATTTTGGACATACTGTTCTCTGGATTGTTTCGAAATTGTATGACAAATGAATTTTTTGAAGCTAGAAATGCATATCGCGCGCCGGATGTGTTCCTTTTTTTACGAGGGAGGAGAGACAGTAAATGCGCGTAAGTCGATAATTTTCTCTTCCATCGTCTCTGTCACTCCACGTAACGCTCTTAGGAAAGATAGTTAGCTATCGATCAATTACGCGCTCGATGCACACGCCGGTAAAATGGGCTTTTATCGTCCAACTTTCCTTCGGGATATATAAAAGATTCGAGTAAGAGTAAAGGTCGACTATAAATACATCGAGAATACTCGGCGAACGTAACTGCGTGTGCGGGCGCGACAAGAACCGATCGTTCGTGAAGGTCGTTGGGACCGCGCACCTCGTCGGCTTTATCAGTCCAGTCACGTATCAAAAAATACATTTGATGCTTTTACTAAGTCTTAATGAAGCATTCAAACTGTCGGGCGAAACGAATCCGAGTGGAACAAGATAAATTGACTCAAGAAACGCGTTTGACACGATATCGCTATGGTCACAGAACTCCCGCGAGACATCGTCTACAAGATGATGATCTCTACAAGATGTCGAATTAATTCACAACAATTTTCTAATTATCGCAAAATACTACCGGGATCTAAACCGTTAAGTTGAAGAGTTTATGGGATTGAATAACTTCGAGCTGGCTTATTTTCAACCTCGGATCTTCCGCGCGACTGTATTACGCGAGGAGAAGTCCATTCGCGGTCGTAGTCCAACCGTAGCTCGGGAATCATTGTAAACAGTACCTAAATGGCGATTTGAGTCGGGCATAAAAGGCTCCAGCGTAACGATGTACTCAGGGCGAACCGTAATCTTCTTTTGCGCCGCCACATTTGCATTTAGCGGCCGTACTGCGCGCGCTAATCTTTACGGCGACTCGACTGGTCATCGACTTACTTAACGATCGATTTCGCGTCCACGGACGATCGCGCATATCGTTTTCGAACTTGTCTCGCGAAGATAACCCGTTTTCCACACCTGTACCTGTTTGCTATATCTCGCAGCACACGCGTCCAATAATTGCAAAGTATGGCAATTAATCTCGCAACGTAGGCACAATTTTTTTATTTCATTTCATTACATTTCTGGAGTAATTATTTATGACAAAATGATTATATTTTTTTTTTGTTTAATAACTGAGAAATTCTATGCACCATTGAGAAATGTGTATCGAATATTTATAATTTTCCTTTACATACTTTACCGTATATGAAGCAATATACGCTGCAATTAATTCACTTATCATTACTATCTCAAATTGACGTCAGAAGTGAGAAAATATAACTTGTATAAATTTCTTGCAAAATATATTAATGTAGAAACATATATCAATAAAACAATTCTTACAATCAACAGAACCGACTTGTAAAAACTCTTTATATTTGTTTAAAACTATTTATATTTGTTAAATAAATGTAATCATATATTTTGAAATAAAGTGTACATAATCAAAAATAAAATAAGCTACGTTCAGCTATGAGAAACTATTAAATTAATACATAGAAATTAATATGATTTAATTTCTCCTGAAACAAAAAATAGTTTTCAATATATTCTAGATCTATTTTATCAATTGCAAATGTTATTTTATTGAAAAATATTTTAATATATTCATAATACTTTTATATATAAAAGTATTATTTTCTAATTTACAAGAATGTTTATTGCATGTTTTCTTCTGACATCGAAATCTGACAATAGTGATGAGTGAACAGAAGCAAAAGTTTCTCACGTATTAATCGCTATTCTGATTTTAATCAATCTACATATACTAAAAAATACTGATAAAGATACGCGCACGTTGTATTTGGCGTTACCAGTTTCGTAAAAGACGTCAAACGGTACATGGATTTATATTTGATTCGCATGAATCAGGCGTTACGCAATTTTCACGTACAGTTTTTCACCCGTTCGTTCTAGTCTAATCCCGTTCCCGAAGACAAATCGGAGATTATTATTAAATGATAATAGGAACGAGTTTGGCCAGCCGTTTCTTACAGCTGTTATCATTGAAACGAGAATCGATGTACGCATTGTATGCCATCGTCTCAGTATAGAATTTATTTGTGTCACGATAATATATGGGCGCTAAATACTTTCAATTAATACCGCATCGACCGTGTACCCGCACTGGTGCGACGTTTATGTGTTTTTCACCTGCTTGTGTGTGCCACTTTTGTGACTCCCATGCGAGCGATTTTACAGAGCTACATGAACAGCAAGTTTTTCATGCTGAATGCTAAATGCACGGGTAAAGTTCAAAACGATAAACGATACCGCGAAAAAAAGAGTAGTCCTAAATCTTTTGTTACTTTTACTATTTACAGGACAAATAGTAAAAAATACGAGAAAGCCGTTACAGGCACTGAAATAGTCATATTTTGAGATAAGAAATACAATAAAATAATAAATTATAATAAATCTCATTCAAGTGTAAAGCTGTAAGATTTTTAAAATTGATATCTGTCTAAAAGTTATTCTTGTTTATTATTGTGAAAGTTAGGTTTTTAAAAGCTCTCCAAGGGGGGAAAGCGTCGTTTATGTAAGAACAAGGTTCAAACGACCTTTCTT
>NW_017259490.1:2738842-2744401 GCF_001594045.1 Atta colombica | reverse complement strand
TATATATATATCGTACCGTATTACCGAAGCATTCTGTGTGAAACATCGACCTGGCGTTCGCTTTCATACGATGGACGGTTAAATGCCACAACATTATGCACGAAAAAATCGCTTTCCCGAAGTAAACCTTTTAATCGGTGAACGCGACCAAAGGTCCGAAAACCATCAAGATAATTAAATAGATTGCCATGGAAATTAGATTGAACGAGTTTCTCGCGAGCGGGGACAACAAACTAGTTTAATTGCCCGGCATTGTGTCGGAAGTTAATGACTGCACTCGCGGTTGTCTTCCTTGGGACACGCCGTCGCCATGTCGCTGAAGACAAGTTGCGACTTTAATTGCAACGCGCATTAAACATGGAAAGCCGATGCGAGTCGCGGATCGTAAAAACGAAACGCTTGTGATCGCGTCGAGACTCATAAGAAAAAGCCGCACTTACGTTGCCAAAATTCGGACGCGAATCAATCGGAGAATGTTATACAGGTGCAGTCATAATTTTTTCATCTCTTAAAATCGGAGTTCCAATCTGATAAAAAATTATTAATCTATAAATTATTTGTCTGAATAGAATAATTTTCAGCTAGGATGACAAGATTAAACATTATGAAATTTTTGTAACACAAAATCAATTAAGAGAAATAAATCTATTTTTTTATTTATATACGTATCCAATTTTGCAAAACGTGTGCTGAAATTTGTTTTAGTGTTGTTACACAATCATGAGTAGAATAGTAATATGAAATTGATAAACAATTTAATGATTTTTTTATACTAATTAATATCTTAAATATATAATATCTTAAATATATAATATAATGTTCGACTCCCGGCCGAGACAATATTTTTCGCAATAAGTTTATTACAGTTTGTTAAGATTAATTTGGGAAATTTGGAGGAATTATTAATATTTCAGATTGATTGCGTTGAAAGTCCGACCATATTGGCACGCAATTATCATTTCTGAAATTAATTCATTTATATGAATATATATAATAGTTCAACATCTTAACATTCAAACCGTAGTGGCGCTTCGTATTTTATTTATTAAAGTAATGTATTTAACATAAACGATTTTGTTTCCAATCTTATTGTTAAATATATAAATTTACTCTAAAATGTTTACTCTAAAATGTTTAAGATTCACTTTGGCCGAAAATAGATTTATTTCTCTTAATTGATTTATTCTTGTCGATTTAATACGCATTGTAATTAAAACAAAAAAGGCTTCGTATTATGTGGCATGATTCGTCCTGGAAGCAAAATGAGAAAGAAAGACAAAGAAAGAGAGAAGAAGAATAGTCCGCGATTAATGCAACACATTAACGAGAATTGTTGCGACTATACTGTAGGCGATCGTCTCTCTGGCCTCGAGGTCCCACGTTACATTATCTCCGGCTGCTTCAACCATCCGGGATGGTAATTCTGCGTTATTTCCCGAGGTCGAGGTCGCGGCAGGTCTCTTGTCGATTCGTGCGGAAAAAGAGACCATCGACCTCCGCCGAATAAATCGTCGGGACGGTCTCGTCGTGACGAGACAACGCGGTAAATCATCCGGGTTCTCAGGCTTTCAAAGGACCATCTCTCGTCGACTAGCATTAATGAAGACCCCCGCACGGCTTGCCATTATTAACGCTATTATCGTTGCGTTATTGTAAACCGCTTGGCGGAAGCGCGAAAATAGATGTTGTTTTTCTTCCTCTTTTTTTTCGACGATGAAAGAAAGGCTTCACATTATTTGTACAAATGAGTATCTTCGGGTAATTTATACGGCAAGTAAGTTAAACAACTGTTGTGTTCTACGAATGAAATGCCAATCTGAGCACGACGATCAATATGATTTATCGCATCGATCAAACGGAGAAACAAATTTCATAGCTGAGAATGCGTTTAAATAGATTTAATTTTAATTATCACACATAATTTCTAATTTCCTTATTTGATTTCTTTTACTCTAATATTGTATTTCTACTTGTTTCCATCTCGGACCGTTTGTTTCATTATACAATGATATTACATCATTGAAGTAGAACATTTAATGAGATCTGCTCGTAAAAGAAATTTTATGAATAATCGATAATGAGACTAATTTCCCCAATTTCGAAGAACATAAAACGTAACTACGTTGTTGAAAAACTTTCTAGTAAAATCCATTGAGTACTACTCTAATTAAAAAGTGAAAATTATCAATAGATCGAAAAGAAAGCGGCGCGTAATCTTTCGTAATCAAAGTTACAACTCGGCCGTTGAAAACCTTTAGATATTATCAAGTTTCATAATCCTAAGACTCTGAATTCGCAGAGACGGTCTTGGTCGTCGCACGAGAGGTCTGACCGCTCTTGACCCTCGAGACTGGAATCGGAACTCACCTTGCCGCGACGAATAATCGTCGCGTTATCCCGCGAAGTCTGCCTGTTCTCGCCTAATTACCAAGATTATCACCAACAAGAATCAGTCCGATATCAAGTCCAATAAACAAGGACGAAGGACAAATTTTCACTTTTATAGTTCAGAAGGGCCCACCTCGGTGTATCCACAGTTCTTCTCACCCGCGATTACTTACTCGCCCGGCGTGCGTCCACCTGGATGCGACACGTGCACGAATACGTACGCTTTGATGAATCTCGGCACTCGTCGACGACCAAGGGAGCGAACGAAGAAGAGAAAGAAAAAAAGATTCGCGATTGCGATTCCCCTCCCAGCCGATCGATCCGCTTACGCGGTAAGGATCCCGCGGGGATCCCTCAACGGGACGGGGACAGGAATTTGGAGAGACGCGCGAGGTCCCGTTCACAATCAGGAAGAACGGCGACGCGCGTCGCAGGCTTGGCGGAGTACACGATGATCACGCGTTGTCGAGGACGATGCGGCAGGTGCAGTCGCTGCAGCTGGCACGGTCGTCGGCTTCATACTGAAGGGGAGAGATACACGGCGAGCACGATGCCGCCGCAGGCTGCCGCCGCACGAGCAGCTACGAGAAACTGGCTCCGCCGTCGTCGCCGCTGCCGCCACCGCCGTCGCCGCCGCCGCCGTCGTCGCCGCTGACTGCTCCGAAAACTCAGAGCAGTGCCGATCTCTCCTCTCCGTTTCTCTCCACGGATCTCTCTCCGTCCTCTCACTCTCGTCCTGCCGCTGTTCTCTTCGCCACCCCGTCTCTCTTCCCCGCCGTTGTGCGTTTGCCATTCGTGGTGGGGTCTTGCTCTCCGCGAATGGAGTAGGGGCCAACCTCTCTTTCTCTCTCTCTCTCTCTTTCTCTCTCTCTTTGACTGAGATGATGGGATCTCTCTTCTTCTTCTCATGAGATCGCGAACGGGGCCCCGAGGATATTTTTGGATTTTTCTTTCGATACGTTGTCCTGCGAGGAGTCACCCGGTTTAAGACCCGTTCGGAGGGATCCTTCACGATAAATTCCCGCGAGAAACAGCTGCACTTGCCACGGCGTCCAAACGAATTTGCTTCGCAATCCTTCGGATTTATAGATTTGTAGATACATAAGAATCGGATTTGTAAGACGAGAGGTGCACATCAGTGCTTCAGGTACTCTTACTTCAGTAACAAGCTTTTATATTTTCTTCAACGTCCACTTTTAATCTAAATTTAGTAGCATGATTTTCTACTTTCGACTGTTGCTAAGGAGGAAGTTGCTCTTTTTCAATGCTAACGCGTTCCTTGCGATTCATTCCAGCATCCATAACGAAATATATATTCCACATGGAATATTTTGATAGATCATTTCTTCACAGACCGAAGCTTGTTCTTTTTACAATAGCGAGTCACACAGCGACTCAAATGTTTCAAATTATTACTATTTGCATTTTTTTACGAGATATGAATAAAAATTTTAAACTCCAAAAAATACACTAAGTCAATATGATTTTATTTTGTTGTTATGAAAATCAAAATGATTTTTTGTTACAAAATTTGACTGTTTATTGACATTAAAAATCAAAATAAAGTCATTATATTTTTTTTAATTAACTCTCTCTTTTATGTGTTTCTTGAAAAACGATTTATCAATTCCGTGAGAATTTCATCGTGGATCTTAGGAGATGGACGATGCAAAAGTTTTACTTCCATGTCCTCGGATTTATCGGTGCAGAAAAAGGAAGCATCGGCGAAAATCACAATGGAATTTCCACATGTCCGTTTCGTCTTTTCATACCTGGTCCAGGTTGCGCTCGAACTCGGCGCGACGCGTTCCGGTAGGTCGGTGACGCCGAGAACCGGACCGGCTACAAAAACGATTGCGTTTTGTGAAGAGCGAGAGAAGGGAAAGACGAAGAGCAGCCGTGGGTTACCGACGGGTCCTCTTGCCTGGATCGTAAAGATGCCCAGATGCATCGCCGAATATGGCCGAAAACACCTAAGTGCGCCCGGTAACAAGACGCCTCGTCGCGAAATGCTATACCGAGAAGTGTGAGACTTATCAGATCTCAAAGATTATTTCCAGCTGATTTATCTAGACAGAATAAAATTTTTTTATGCTTATTGTTAAAATGTAAAACATACTACATTGAACAAAAATTACTAAAACTTAATATATGTATATTTCTTTGAATAGTACTAAGTAAATATTTATTTACTGTAAATGAATATTTACTTAGTAAAAAATAACAGTTAAATCAAATTAATGATTTTTGTATTAAATAAATATATGTTTATATTTAGTAAATATTTACTTATATTTAAAATTATATTCATACAAATATTTATTAAAATTTTTTTCAGTGTAAAATGATAATTTTTACGTGTTAAAAAAGAACTTATATTTTTAATTTTAAATTTTTTTTAAATGTCCATGATTTTTGATGATCCTAATGAAACGTCCGTTACTAGAAGTGAAAACTAGCTTTGGTCGATCAGAATTGCTTGGCTTTCCTCTAAATAAAGCATAAATAAAATAGGGAATTGATTTGAAATTTTTGAAGTAATTAATTTGAATTTCTTAGAAAAATGAATTCAAATCTAATCCACTGTGATTTGATTCAATTCGATTCGAATTCAAACTGTTCGCAGACTTCTAGGATATAATTCACTTAGGCTCAGTTACACCAATGTCACTTTGATTTTAAGCGAGACTTAAAACTTCATCTGTCTCATTTTAAAGCCAAAAAGAGACAGAGACAGAAAGAGTTTTAAGCCTCGCTTAAAACCAAAGTAACGTTGATACAATCGGACCTTAATGTTATAGATACTTCGAAGTATTTGCTTGACTAATCAGAAGATAAAATTTTACCAATTAGCCAATTAAAGAATGCTTAAGTAGAAATATTTATCGTTTTCTTTCTACTTTAGAAGGAAAATATCATGTTACATTCGGGAAGTTGCAACACTTCCATATTTTCTCCATATTTTCAATTTTTGATTTTTTTAGTATAAAAAATGCGAAAAATAAATATAATTATAGTTTAAAAATAATTATAGAATATAATTATAGAATATAATTATAGAATATAATTATAGAATATAAATCTCTGTTAATATTAACGAGAAATATCGCTGGAATCAATAAATTATTATCAGCACGATTATATTTTTCCTTCAAGTGTGTGTCGTGCTGT
>NW_017259490.1:2722399-2738742 GCF_001594045.1 Atta colombica | reverse complement strand
GCCTGGATCGTAAAGATGCCCAGATGCATCGCCGAATATGGCCGAAAACACCTAAGTGCGCCCGGTAACAAGACGCCTCGTCGCGAAATGCTATACCGAGAAGTGTGAGACTTATCAGATCTCAAAGATTATTTCCAGCTGATTTATCTAGACAGAATAAAATTTTTTTATGCTTATTGTTAAAATGTAAAACATACTACATTGAACAAAAATTACTAAAACTTAATATATGTATATTTCTTTGAATAGTACTAAGTAAATATTTATTTACTGTAAATGAATATTTACTTAGTAAAAAATAACAGTTAAATCAAATTAATGATTTTTGTATTAAATAAATATATGTTTATATTTAGTAAATATTTACTTATATTTAAAATTATATTCATACAAATATTTATTAAAATTTTTTTCAGTGTAAAATGATAATTTTTACGTGTTAAAAAAGAACTTATATTTTTAATTTTAAATTTTTTTTAAATGTCCATGATTTTTGATGATCCTAATGAAACGTCCGTTACTAGAAGTGAAAACTAGCTTTGGTCGATCAGAATTGCTTGGCTTTCCTCTAAATAAAGCATAAATAAAATAGGGAATTGATTTGAAATTTTTGAAGTAATTAATTTGAATTTCTTAGAAAAATGAATTCAAATCTAATCCACTGTGATTTGATTCAATTCGATTCGAATTCAAACTGTTCGCAGACTTCTAGGATATAATTCACTTAGGCTCAGTTACACCAATGTCACTTTGATTTTAAGCGAGACTTAAAACTTCATCTGTCTCATTTTAAAGCCAAAAAGAGACAGAGACAGAAAGAGTTTTAAGCCTCGCTTAAAACCAAAGTAACGTTGATACAATCGGACCTTAATGTTATAGATACTTCGAAGTATTTGCTTGACTAATCAGAAGATAAAATTTTACCAATTAGCCAATTAAAGAATGCTTAAGTAGAAATATTTATCGTTTTCTTTCTACTTTAGAAGGAAAATATCATGTTACATTCGGGAAGTTGCAACACTTCCATATTTTCTCCATATTTTCAATTTTTGATTTTTTTAGTATAAAAAATGCGAAAAATAAATATAATTATAGTTTAAAAATAATTATAGAATATAATTATAGAATATAATTATAGAATATAATTATAGAATATAAATCTCTGTTAATATTAACGAGAAATATCGCTGGAATCAATAAATTATTATCAGCACGATTATATTTTTCCTTCAAGTGTGTGTCGTGCTGTCTTTTTTTAGATTATCTTGTATAGACTAATTAATATCTTTTAATTTATATAAATCGAGAAGCACGAAATATCATAGCAATGTGAGAATGTGATAATAACTGATGTTTTAAAGATATGAAGGATTTCAGCAGACAGGAAGTATGGCGCGAAATTGTCTTGCGGTGATCTGGCAATTTTCACATCACTGTAAAATAATTAGACTGATCTTTGACGGTGAGGGCGGCTTTTAGCATCCTCGTGGATATTAGACCACTTCGCACTCACAGAGGAGCGGTAATTAACGATACTTGGACTCATGTACTTTCATAAAGTCCGCAACTTTCTAATGTGCTCGGCAAGTATCTCTGTTTAAGCGTAACGGGGCTACATCGTTCCGCAACACGTATAACAATATCTTTTTCACCTTTTGAAATTAAAAAAACGGCCATGGCGTTAGGAAAGTTTGGAAAGTTCAAGGCAAGGCGCATGAATTTCCTCGTGTATCAATTACAATAATCTTTTATAAATATCTAATTATTCGATCAGCCTTCTAGTCATATAATATATGAACGCTTGAACAACTCGATTGACAAAGACGGTATTGTTATATCCTATTCGTTTGTTTCTTATTTTGTCACTTTAATGTGAGTTGACTTTTTCTCATGAATAAGCGATTCATACTTTGAAAGTTGACGAAGAATGTTAACTTCGTTTCTTTGCTAATATATATTTTTATACAAAAACGAGGGAAAGAAATTGCAAGGATGAAGCATCTTCTGGAGGCGCATGCGAGAGTCGGTCGTTGAATGAACACCCTCTTCGCGTCTTTCATCCCTTCGCGTTCGCGCAATGACTTTATTATACAGCTCGGTTTGCGGAACGACTTTCCTTTAAATCGAAGGGACGTTTCGCGTGCCTTAGGTTGACATTTACAGTGAAATCCCGAGCAGCGGGCGCAGCTGGTTTACCATTCGCTCAATGATGCCTTAAGGATCTACGGTACCGTGGCTGGAACCTGTTTCTCTTGTTCCTGGTTGCGCTGGCTATATTTATGCGCATTTGCACGCGTGTGTCTACGCATATGCGCACGCATATCACCGCCATACAAATTGAATTGCAACTAATTATGAAATATTACCGATGCGTCGTCCCGTATGAATGCGAGAATTTCACGCCACGTCACGAAAATGTCCACCTAACTAAGACGCACAATCGTCCTGCGTGAAACTTATGCAATATAAACGCGGATAAAGATATTTTATTAAAAAAAAAAACCGGAATTTACGTGGAAAATTTTGGGACAATAATATTTACGCAGACATTTCTTTCAAGGAAATAGAAGAGTCAAATAAATCTTTTTTCTTGCATTACAAGCATTCAAAGAAATAAGTTTTAATGTTAAGTTTTTTTCTTTATTATATAGGGAAGTTTCAAATTTTAATGTCTTTACAATAAACGCGTAATAATTTTAAATTAAATATATAATATGCATATTTTTATTTTTTATCTTTTCTTTCTCTCTTAAAGTGTTAGAGAATTTTTTTTTATCATTCATTTTAGATCGGTCAAATTTCATATCTCAGCGATTCAGTCTATTAAAACAACGGACTCGGAGGTGACTTTTGTGTTGCCTTTCACGATTCTCTCGTTGGTGTCTGGGCACATCGCGGGGTCCGTTTGGGAAACCGCGACCGGCTGCAACGCACGCGCGTTTTAATGCCCGGAGATTCACACGTATGTATGGCGGCGGCCCGGGCCGAGTTTGACTTCCTGTCGACGGCCGAGCGAGCGGGTCGCATGAGGTATAACGCAAGCCGGATACAGAGCTACATAATTGTACACATCGGTTATGTTTCTGCCGTGTTAATCTTTGTCGTACGAGCGCGTCGTGCGACCCTTAAGGTTGCGCTTCCCCAAGCACACCACGGAAGTGCGAAATTAGTTCGGCATAAGAGAAGGACGAAATTATTCTACGCAGCTGCATGCACATACAATGTCTAATTCCATATAACGGTAAAATTCGATATCTGGCTCTTCGTGCTAGTTTCACTAAAAAATATTATATAATATTTTATATATATTTTTGTTTTTTTAAAGCATATAGAAAGATATGTCTTTGCATATAGAAAGATATATCTTTCGACTAATGAATAATTGTATGAAGAAAAGCACGTTTTATATTAAATGATTCCAAAAAGTTCTTTACTTTCTTTTACGTTTTTTTTTTTTTTTTTTTAACTAAAAGCAACAATTTATCGAAGTATATACGAGCCATTTTGCTCTATTACGTGTATTTCAGTCTACAAGTAGTAGTCAGAAAGGGCGAAAGGTCTAAATAGTAACAAGAATAGGGTAGAACGTCCTAATCAAATACTAACAACTTGTTTCAAACGACCAAAAAGATGTACATTCGAAACAAGTTGCTGGCGTTTGATTAGTTCTATCTCATCCTTTTTATTCTCTGAAGTTCGCCTCTTCTAATTATCACTTGTTCCTTTTTCTACAAAATTGTCTTTGTAATAAAAAATTCAGCTCTTCTATATGAATAATATAAAAAAATCACCTCAATTAGTATTTTCAGTAAATAAAAAAATTTCGAAATTGCGAAAAATTGATATCATGAAACTTTCAGAGAAACATGATAGAGCAGAATGGCTCGTATATATACTTCAGTAAATTGTTCATTCATAAAGTAAAAAAAAAAAAAAATTTTGGGATCCTAATAATAAAGAAAAATTTTGTATCGATGTCAGTTATACATTTGTTTATTTTTTCTTTGTTGCTCACTAATTAAAAGTTGCTACACAGTTTAAATAAGTCATGCTATGTACGCGAAACATTAATAATAAATTTATATGAATTTATAAATTTTATTTAACGAATCTATAGAGCGCAAGAAATTTATATTTTAATAAATTTATTTCTTTTGTTGACAAAAAATTCTCAGAAACGCATAATACAGTAATATGATATAATAATATGGTTATATGAAAATTTCCCATTATCCGTGTGATTATTATAAAATAATAATAATTAAATTGGCTAAATATTTTTATGTTAAATAATTGATTACGTTTAATTCGTCACCTTTATGCAAAATTATCCAAAATAGTTATAGTCTCTAAATCTATTGATTAAGAACACTATGTGTTCTTTTAATATTGATATCCACTGTTACCATCGTTTTGTCTATTACTTCCAACATTCGCATTGTCACTATCGCCAATGTTGTTAGGAGAATTGGAAAAGTAGCCGCCGATATCATTGTTCAAATCACCAGCATTATCTCGGCCAAAGGATTGTCCTGCTATAAAACATAAATCGATTTACAATCAAAGAATTATAAATAAGTTAAAATATAAATAAAATAATTTATTATTTTTCTGCGGAAATTATGTGTTCTCTTTATTACTACTATTATATAAACAAAAATGAAAGAAAGTGAGAGAAAAATCAAGTTTTTAATAATAAAATATTTTTCTTGATTTTATTAGAATAATACTTCTTAATTTTAAAATTTGATTTTTTTAATATAAGATTTAATATATAGAATTTAAATATCTCTTATTATAAAAGTTTTTCAATATATTCTTGGAAATATCCACTTGTCTTTCGCATCACTTCGATTCAATTAAACGGCAGATCGCAATCTTATCGCACCTGATCTTCCCGACTGATAACCGCTGCTGCCTCCGTTATTAAATCCACCGAGTTTTCTTTCGCCAGGGCCACCACTTGGATAACCGCCGTTACTACTACCTCCATTAAATCCTGAATTCGCAAAGCCACCGCTTTCGCTATCCGGTCGACCAGAAGAATAACCGTCATTGTTATCATTCAGTCCAGAGCCATATCCTCCGTCGGCATTCGCTTCGCCCTCGTATCTAATTTGCGGTTTAAATCCATCCTGATCAGCCTCATACTCAACAATCTGCTTCCTACCATCTGGAAGCAAAACGTTGAACTCGCCTTGAGCATGGTCACCGTCTCTAGTCTCCGTGTGACTGTAATCGCTGCCGGTTTGCTGATCCTTCACTTTATATGAAAACTCGTATTTCGCCGGTTCCTAAAAAAATGAGATAACGTGAGATAATTTTCAAGTCTATACTAAAAGTAAAAGTATGTAGTCTGACAAATATCAGAAAATCTGGTAAATATTTCTGAAGAAAATATTTCTACAATTCATCTCTGATAATTGTCTCATTCGCTTCTGACTCAATTATTTTAATGAGATTTATATGAGATTTATATTTATGTACTTACAGTACTCTCTTCTTGCGCGTTGGCATTATAACCCTCGCCAGTATTTCCTCCTTCTCCTCCTCCTCTGCCAAAACTTTCATCGCCGTGTCCGAAATTCCCTGCGTTTCCATTTGGACTTCCAGATGAATAGCCGTTAATTCCACCATTTATAAAACTTCCTCCCGATGGATAATGATTATCATTTCCACCTCTATTAGGTGAACCGTAACTGGTTGATAATCCTTTACCGAATCCATTCGGAGATCCATAGTTATTCGATGGTCCTCCGCCACTATTTCCATTCAAACGACCTTTACCATTCGTATTTCCATTTGCTCCAGGTACTCCGTAATTATTCGAGAGCCTTCCGTTACCACCGTTTCCGCCCCCGTGGTTTCCATTCGCTCCGGGAGCGCCATAATTAGTCGACGGTCTTCCTCCGATATCTCCGTTTCTGAAACTACCCCCGTTATTCCCATTCGCACCAGGAACACCATAACTAGTCGATGGCCTTCCTCCGATACTTCCGCTTCCAAAACCACCTTGGTTCCCATTCGCACCGGGAACACCGTAGCTAGTTGACGGTCTTGCTTCGCTACCTCCATTTCCGAAACCACCTCTGTTATTCCCACTTGAGTCGGGAACGCCATAGTTAGTCGATGGTCTTCCTCTGTTGCCACGATTTTCACCAAAACCACCTTTAGGAGCGCCGTAAGAGCTAGAAGGTTGTCCACTCTCAAATCCATTTCCTCGAAACTGACCTAAACCATTTCCGCCAGTATTTCCTCTGATGGGTACATCGTAAAGTTTTGACGGACCATTACCTGCGCCGGACCCTCCGAAACTTGTTGCGCCACTATTTCCATTACCCCTGTTATTGAAATCCGGCGCTCCGTACTGGGTAGACAAGTCAGTTCGACCGCCATTCGTACCAGAAGTATCCGATCCTGGAGGTAGATACGAATTAACCGGAGGTTCCGAACGCACCACGGCTAACATCGCAATAAACGTTCCACTGATCTGTGACAAGAATTTTATAAATCATAAAGTATATATTATAAATAACAAAAATATTTGAATAATGTTAATTTTACAAAAAATGTTAAACAATTCTCTTTGTATCTAATCTCATACATCATTAAATAATTAATTGTTATGATTGTAAATATTACATAATTTCCATGCTAAATAAATTTTTATCGAAGACAAAATCTTAATATAATGTTGACAAAATATTATAATATCTAAAAATACACATTTATGATTTAAGCACAATATTTGTTATTGATGCCAACAATAAATACTTTCTCATGAATACATGATCAACTTCTTCTCAAGTAATTTCTAAATTTCGATATATTTGAAGATACATTAGTTTCATGTTTCGTGTGAAGCTAGATATTATTTTTTCTCACCTTAAGCATATTGACGATTCCCATAATGCTCTCCAGTGACAAAAAAGAAATCGAATTTCTGTTATTCTAGCTATCCCTCCGGGGGAGACTCGCTCTCCCTGTCTCTTGTTGCTACCCTTTCAGCGCAGGATGGATTTCTCGAGGGAATGACAAACATGAGGTCTGCTCCGCTCTTTATATATCCCGGGGCTCATCCGCGTTTCTAGATCATAGTTTGGTGCAATCGGCAAGATTTACAGCAACGTTCGACGCAAGTGTGTCACAAGATGCTGCACGGGATCGATGGAAAAGAATCGGATCGGCATGTACGTAAGCGTATGCTCACGAGAAGATTCGCGCTCTATATCTCGCCGATCGAGACTCCCGTCAGAGTTGCACCGCAAATCGTTAACTCGTAATCATCTGGAGCGCCTCTAAATCGTCTCACGTAGTATCTTTGACGTGGTCCTTGATATATCGCTCCGAAATCTATGCTACGCGAAAGAACGTAAAAATATACGCTTAGCAGTATCTTTTCTTAAGCTTTACGATGCAAAACTGAGGAATTGCTTACATCATATATATGTGTAGATATAAGACTTAGAATACATAGCGCAGACACCGTGTTCCTTGTTATTAACTTATCATGGTGTATGTAACCGCATCATTCAATTTATTTTATTAATTTTTCCTTTGTCAATGAAATGATCAAAAAAGCCACACTTTAGCGCAAGAGTCAAATTATAATTAGATGATAGATGAATTATTATTATTTGTATGTGTATTATTATCTATCTATTATTATCTATCAATTCTATTATTATTATTATTATTATTATTATTATTATTATTATTATATTATTATAAGATATTTTAAATTGAATAAAAAATTTATGGAAAGTTTTGATTTGCAAAGTTTAAATGTTTATATGTGGTTCTCTACGGAAAAAGCCGACCTCTGCCCCTCATGGTTGACGCGTTTAAATGCCAATGGTAATAACAAGCGCGTAAAATGTATGTTCTCCAATTATAAAAAGTAAAAAGCCTAAACATCGCGACTTCTCTGTCTGCACATAGAACTGACGATCCACTCTGACGCAATAGACTTCTCTATGCTGCAAACTTGCATAACATATCTCCATCTCATCTAGCGTGCTACCGCTACCATCACTTGCATTCGGTACGAATGCTCGGATTGCACAAATTTTCCCCGGACGACGTGCATACATTTGTACGCGAAGTACCAAATAAGTACGCGAGGTAACTGGAAGTAACTCTCTAAGCATTCATTAATCTAATTGATCGTTGAACGTCGATTAACTTTTATCTTATTCCAATTACTCTAACCAGAATGATGTTTCAATTTTTCAGTGAAGAACGATAAAAAAGAGTGCTTTCCTTACATTCATGAATTTAATGTATTTTAAATTTATTTTATAATTAATGCAATTTTATTTTCGAGATATAATAATACTTAAATAATTTGAACGACGTAATTTATATAACAATCGAGATTTAGTCTTGTGTAAATTTATTATCTCTACGTTTAGATTATATCTTTGTGACAGAATCATTTCTGATAGAAGGATTAAAGTAAATAAAATATGATGTAATAATGAGATGAAAAATCCTTTCATTTGCTCGATTATATTTTACGTCGAACAGACACGATGAATGCAATCTCCTTGAGCGAATACATGTCGAGAGAGGATCTTTTTGTGTATGGCATTCAATTCCTCTCTAGATACGTATCTCGTCGGCACAAGCTTTGTGTCATCTATGTAAATGAGAACGTATATGTCGTTCTATATACAAATCTCCTACATCTCCATCAATTATCCGCATGGTAATTCTTTATTTCAATTATTAGAAAATGCAATTTCCCGCATTATTTGCTAGTGGTCGATTTTGACTGTGTTCCAAATTTTACTGTCAGCGTTGAAAATTTGTAGTACAGTTAATGTAAGCTATAGATCTTCGGTGCTGACAACGAATTTCGCATAGAGCTTTATATTGATATTAAAAGTATTATATTATCACCACAATCCAATGTGCAAAATATCTAAAAATATCTAAAAATCTATGCATCTATAAAATATCTTAAACATGTTTCTTAAAAATTGAATTTGTAAAGATATCTTAAAAGTTGTATTATATGCGTCGATTTTAGACATTCTACATATTAAGAAATACATTACCTATATTACTTCTTTCCAATAATAAGTTAAGATTTGCCATTGTTAAGATTGTTAAGATTTGTTTCATACGGCCTAATAGATATTATATTTTTACTTTGCAATGAATTTTTCATATATATGTATATTTATTTACTATGATTATGTTGAACAATTGATTAAGATTTTAAAAAATTAGGGGAAGCAAAATAGTTAAAAGCAGAAAAGAAATTAAAAATTATAGAAATATATAACTTGAGAGGGAAAACAAAAATTTGTCAAGTTTCTTAATTGAAAAGAGACAAAGATACGTCCGTTCTCGTTTTCTCTCTTATGTACTCTCACGCATCTTTGTACATTCTCACATCCTTATGTTACACACCGCGCAGATTCACGTTATATGAAAGTCCGCATAGTTTGCATATGCATGATTCATAAAATTATTGGATGTCTTTCAACAAGCGACTCAGTATAACACAGTGATCATCTCAGCCTTATTTAATTGGCGAACAAGAACATAATGATTCACAGTGTTACACCGTATCATGTGTATGCTGTGTTGAAAGACACTCATTGGCTATCGTAAAATAGATGAAAATAAGATTATTTATAAGATTATTTATAGATACATACAGGTCTCAAATTCACAAATCAAAATATCACAGTAAGAATTAAATTTTCAAAGGCCAATTATTACGTGTATACTACGGATTATATTTAGATGGTGAAGAATGCGCTTTTATTATTAATACTATTACACGCAAAATTCATGAAACAGATGACTAAACTCTAAACGTGTAATCTGTAATTAATTATATTTAAATCCTTACATCTCAAAAACTATTTGAAATGTAAATATAACTTTTTTTATTTAATTTTTCGAAAATTTTCTTGCTAATAATTTGATTCGCAAAAATTCAGAACACTCTGTATACATGAATGTATGTATACATGAATGGATACAGCATATATGTCGAATGCTATGTGCATGTATGATATATATAACATTCCCTCCGCGTGTGTATGTAAACAACTGAAAATGGCCGCAATGTGAAAACATCGTTCGGAGTTGAGGTAAACATCTTGCTCTACAATGGTTAGAGTAAATGTTAACAAATTCTTACACACATGTACGCTGATCGTCTGCAATGTCATGTACACGATAATTCGTTTGATACATTCGTACATCAAGAGACTGTTGAACAATTGGCACGAGAAGCATAAATCCGTCAAGATTATACATCGCAGCGAGAACTTTTTAGTAATCGATAAGCCTTACGACATGTACATAAATAGTAATAATCCTGATCGAAAGGTGAGGACATTCTCATTCAAGTGCTTGCAATTAACGTGTCCATAAATCAGGTATTAATGTTTTCAGAATACTCTTCAAATGGAATTGCGACAGATGCTGCCGGACTTGGTTAATCCACGATTGTGCCATGAATTTCACTTTGTGCATCGATTAGATTATCCCACGAGCGGCGTCATGTGCATAGCGTTGAACAAAAAGGCGGCTAGAGCAGCGTCGTCCGCTTTCGAAAATCATAAAGTGCAAAAATTTTATTTAGCATTGGTACATGGCCATATACACGAACCTCATATCATAATCGACAAGCCTATTGGTTAGAAATTGTGATAATGCAACAATGCGTTTCCAGCAAAGACCCTACACTGTTAGAAATGTTCTTAAATTTTATTAACTTTTAAGTTACACAATTTGAATTTAATTTCATGACATTACATTAAATTTAATATATTTATAATTACAAATTACAGTATATTTGTATATGTAAAATTTAATGTATTTATTTTTTATGAAAATTTATGAAATTTAATGTACATGTTCATTTCATTTAAGTGACTACTATAGCTTAATTTTCATTTAAATCATTCATTACTTTTAATTTCGTTCATTATCATAAGCTTCATTTACATATATAAAGCTCTGATTACATTTCTAACAGAAATCACACTAGAAATCTCATCACTGCCAAATATCAGTATCTCACTTCAAGTTCCAAAGTATATATTAATTTAATCACAAAACAGATCTAATATAACACACAATGAATCATTTTATCCTTGTTTAACATCAGCAAATGTGTGTCCTTGCTGGAAAATGCTAAATATATAGTAACAGGTTTGACAAAGTCTCATCTTGATTTCTTTCTTGATCTAGGTGCTGATATTCGAGAAAAGACTGGTAATCACAAAATGTGCATAAGTGACAGTATCTTTTGCGACAAGCCACGCAGATCTTACACAACACTGGTTGTATTGGAACGTGGGTTTTGGAAAGGAAAGCCCGCCACTAAAATCTTACTAGCACCTGGTACTGGTAGAAGACATCAGTTGAGAGTACATTGTCATTACATTGGTCATACAGTCATAGGAGATTACACATATAGCGAAGGCAAAGATATAGAACCTCACAGAACCTATCTCCATTCTCTCAGGTACAATTAACATATCACCGTTTGGGATACACATAATTATTTTTTATTAATATTATATTTACTTTCAAGGTTAATATTAAACTGTGATATCGAAAATATAGATGTGAGAACGGCGGATCCGTTTGATGCCACTATATTGTCCGATTATAAAGCGACAAATGTAACGAAGATCTTGGACGAAAATATATTTCGCGATATATACAAACTTGTGGAATAAAGATGTTTTTGTTTTGTATAACATAGATTTTATTCAACTGCCTTGACACCAGATTCTTCCACCTCAAACTGAAAAGTAATCCTCGGCAAATGTGAAGCAAGCATTACGCAAGCGTATCGCGAAGACAGTCTTCTGTAGAAATATATAGAGGTGGTTATCATACTCGACCATGCTAATCCTAAAGCTGGCTGCTCATTTGTACCTTCAGAAATAAGTCTATGATCATCTATAACTGCAGAAACCTAGAAAACAGATATATCAGCATGCAATATAACAATGCATTTATTTAAAATATGTTTACCTGATTAATGCAGATTACACACAAATTATCATTTTTACAAAGTTCATGTAACTGCCTTCCGATGCTCCTCTTAGTTCTGCATTGTTCCGCATCATTCCAATCCTCTGCTCTATAAGGGGCAGCTATCGAATCGATAATTAACAATCCTATTTTACGAGTATTCATCAGCACTGGAACTCTGCGTTGTAGGCACAGTACCAACTCTTCCTTCAACATTCATCAGCGATGTACAGTTAGCGATATATAATTTCTTACATTGCTTTATCCCTCAATTAATAAATAATATAATATCTTAATTACACTGGTAGCTATATGGCCCACAAGTATCACATCTCCATTCACAGAATGAGTTTTGGCTATCTCTGATTTCGTCAGCAATTGTTGCAACCGTTTTGAAGGAAAAGCAGTTTCTGTGCAAATGTATATGGCACCTGTTAACATCAGTAATTTCACCATAAACATTTCATAATAGCATAAAATATTTAAAAAGGATTCTAGATAAAAGAAAAAGAGAAAAGATTGAAAATGTAACAATAGAAATTTATTATTCACAAATTTGATTATATTAAATTCTCTAATTTTTTAAATATATCAAGTGCTTTACAAGTTACCAGCTCCGAGACCACCAGCGGTTATCGGCAGTTGGACGGTGAGACACAACTGTAGAGCCAACTGTGTCTTCCCAGTACCGGCAGCACCATAAAGCTGTGTGATACCCCTGCAAGGTATGCCGCCCCCGAGTTTTGCATCCAGTCTCGAACAACCGGTTGTCAAAAACCTATCTTTAATAGAGGCTGCATCCAGCACTAACGTGCAATCACACAGCATAAATATTATAGTGTATTTAAATGTACGTGCAGTCGCAAATGTCAAAATATTACTCCCATTTACTTACTTTTTCTTTTCTTAAATAATATCTAGCAGATCTATCTCGAGATGATCAAAAGATGATTTCTCAATAGTTTGATATATTGTATGTATCACTTTTATATTACAATTGTTTGAAAATTGACATTTTGGATAATCGATTGAATCTCAGTGTTCTCGAAAGTGATACCAGTCTAGTAAATTGAGTATCAGATGGTACTTATTATTTTCCTCGCGATTGTAGCGCCGTCTTTTGTCAACGACAAAAAATACGTTAGGAAAAGTACTAGATAATGTCAAAAAAAGATATAATGCACGTATTTTCTACTAAGGTCAAATTGCGCTCAAACATTTTTTAAATCGCGTCCTGCTATTTTTTTGTATTCTTTTTTTTTTAAAACGTTATTTAAGAGCCTAAGTAAACTAATAATTATACAATGCATATATTATACAATTTTCTCATTTTTTTTTTAAATACAAATATTCATTTTCCTCCTCTTGATACTTTTATTTTACGTTTCTTCACGTGCTTTTTTATCTTGATTTTCCGCTTCTCCGCCTGCTGTTCTTTGACTGCCTTCTTGCGCGCCTAAAAAAATATGAAATCTGGAGATTAATTACACTTAAAATAAATATATAATTACGCAGTAAAGAATGTATAATTACACTTGAAATAAATGTATAATTACGCAGAAAAATAAATAATGTACTTACTTTTCTACTTTCGGGACTTTCGTTTCTAGGCCTAGCCGAGCTTACAAATTTGATCTTATTATCCTCGCTGTCTGTTTCATTTTCGTTTTCGCTATCTGAATCGTCACTCTCCTCAGAGGAGGTATAAATATCGCTCCCTTCCTTCGTACTTTTATTATCTGCCTTGTGTTTATTAGCAAGGATCTCCGGTTTTTCTGCAGGCTTCGATAAGTCTGTTTTCAAGCCTATCAATGTCTTATAAATCAAATCTTTTCCAGATTTCGCGAGATTTATATCGCGTTCCACATTAATCACCTACCACAAAATACAAAATGAAATAAAGGTCATGCATTGTATACATTTACAATAATCATCGATACCTGCGTCAATCTTTGAGGTATGTAAGCTTGCTTAAAAACTGCCTCCTCTACTTCCTGTTGCTGTGGATCTTTTTCATCATTTCCCTCTTGCATCCGTATATCTAAATATTCGTCCATGTTATTTTCGTTTATAGTTGGGTCTGTTATAAAATCAAACAATGCTTGGAGCGTCATAACTCCCACGTTGTACTTTTTGAAAAATGCTGAAAAAATTATATATTTCAAATATCTGCTTTAGTAAATCTATTCAATAAAAAATAATAAATTTACTTTTTTAACTAACAAGTGATAAAATATTTCTTTGTCATACTTGTAATATTGTTACAGTCATTCCTAAGGAATTCCATTGCGTTACAATGATCACGATCTACAGCCTGTGAAACATCAATGACTACAATCGATCCGTTGTGATATAGCATGTTATATTCGCTTAGGTCAGCATGAACAAGCCTGCATTTGTTGTACATCTTCCACATAATTTCAATACATTCCCTATACAATGTTCTCGATTTTGAATCTGTAAGTACAGCATCCTTAAGTTTGGGTGCCGCCCAGCCATCCGATCCCAGGAACTCCATCAACAACAGATGACCACCGGACAAAATCGGCCGCGGTGCTCGGACGCCTCCTTGTTCCAGACGCTTTAAATTAGAAAATTCTTTCTCTGCCCAGACTTTCACCATTTTGCGTGGATTGCTTAGGGAATGCACATGATCGAAACGATATTCACCCCTGATATACTTTTCTCGATTTCTAAATGTCAAAATAGATGTTCTGTATATTTTGATAGCGATCTCGTCTTTATTCTTCGACTTGGCATAATAGACATTGGCCTCTTTCCCAGTCGAGATACAACCATTTATCTCTGCCAGTATTCCTTTCTCAAACAGCTTGTGTAGTTTGTTTTTAATGCGCGAATCCAATACATTCTCAATCGTCGCATGATCACTTTTGTCCTTCATTCTTATGCGATCTCTATCGACCCGTTTGTCGCTTTCGATCAGCACATTGGCCACATAGCCTGGTAATGACGGACCCGCATATTTCTCTAAATTAATTTTGTTGGCATAACGAGATAACAGCTTGTGTTTAGGTTGATAATTTATTACCCTCGTAGATTCAGTTTGAGTGTTGGATCTCTGCGAACTTGTTTTTATGACAGTATTCTTCTTTTCATCCAAATCATAATCATTGTTACAATAATAATCGTCATCGATATCGTCTCCATTATTCTCTTTACTGTCTGTAATGTGCAGATTGGCCACTTCTGCTTCGAGTTGCTCCTTGGGATATCCATTAGATAAAGGTTTTCCTTTGAATTTGTTCTGCCTGTGCAAAATGATATAATGTAAATAAAGTCTTTTTTGTAAAAATGAATACAATAGATTTGCAAACAATTTTATAAATGTTCTTAATCTTTGACTCGTAGTTTAATTAAACTCTTTTGTCATTATTCTCTCTTTCTTATTATTTTATCATATCTCTCTCTCTCTCTCTCTCTCTCTCTCTCTCTCTCTTTTTTGAGAATTAAGAATATAAATACAAAACATGAAACTTACGCCCAAGGCAGTGTATCCTCCTCAACGTCGCTGAATTGCCCGTCCTCGAATTTTTCCGACATGATTGGATATCTTCCAATAACTTATTCTAATAATTTATTACTCCTAAACTTTATGTAAACTTTATGTCTTGTTACAACACGTGTTCACGTCTTGCAGGATATTGCACTATTGCTCACGCATAATGTAATTTTCTTTTTTGGAGCGCACTATTAAAACCGCGACGCGAAGGTCTTATTTACGTACATCTAATCTTAGCTAAGAAAATTCTTTGAGTAACGCAATCTTACGCAATTATAGATTTTGCTCGCGATTCTGTAATAATGAATAATTATTAGAATGGAGTATCGTTAGTCCATTCGTTAGGTTCGGTTTTTAATCAACTGCTAGTGACTTTTTATGTTTTCCTACTTTTGTGTCCTCTATACATTTTACGTTTCGTGGTTAAACACAGTGAAAGATCGTTTCTTTTGTTTACATCAATAATTTAAACTACAAAATTATGTCGAGATGACAGAGAGTAAGCATCTTTCGATAATTCTCGTAAAAATATTGTTCTCTGATACATTTATAATTTGTTTCACTTTATGTTGATGTATTTTTATGTCTCTTTGAACTGTCGATGCGTCGAATCGATCACGCTTTTTAATTTACCGTATTTAATTAAATACGGAAAATATTAAATTATTATTTATATACATTAATTGTAATTAAAAACTCATTTTCTGAGCTATTTACTGCAAAAGTACAACATTGAATGCTATCAACATATAACTTTTTTAACAATTAATGCTAACAAATATAATATTTTTTAATACAATTAATTGTA
>NW_017259490.1:2710621-2722299 GCF_001594045.1 Atta colombica | reverse complement strand
ATATATATATATATTAAATAGATTATATAAAATGAATGTTTATAAATCGGGAAAAGTACCCAAGAATATTTATTTACTTTGTTTTTCTACTTTACTAATAAAGTTAAGAATATATATCCAATGATTTCTCATGTAAACTTAATAAAAAATTTTTTAAACTATTATATTGACAAAGATTCAAATTTTAAAAACTATTTATAGTTGAGTATCGAACAATTCAGAGTGGTAATATTCTATCATGGAGAATATCATGCGGTCCATGCAAGAGTGTAACGCTATTCGTTATCCATCATATAGAACTGCTGCAAAAATGCAGATATTACATAGAGAATTGAATAGTAAGTAGTCAACCTTATCTGATCTTCTGTTGAATGAAATATCACTGATTTTCTCAAATTTCCTTTATTCTCACTTAGTGACACACGTACAGCTGGAATTAATAGCAGGAGTATTTGAACGTCATAGACTCTCCATCACTGAAAATTGTGTCAACTTAGACCCGAGTGAAATTGAGGATGTTCTATCTGACATCTATTTCGCAGCACAGAAAGAAAGTAATTTCAATTTTGACGTTGACCTTGTGACCAAGCTTGCCACAAATTATATCCTTAATATTTTTGACAAGTAAGTTTTATCTCTCCATATAATAGTGTATATTTATAATTTCTTAATATAATTAAAAATACCTCTTGTTAAATATGCATATGTATATTCTTAGTAATAATTACAATAAAAAGGAAATTTTGAAATAATATGAAAATGTATTTAACATTGCAGACAAAATACTGGAAATATTTTAGTATTTTCAGTAAAAGTTGCATTAGTATTGCTGTGCAATGGTAAATTACAAGAGAAATATGGATATTTATATCAACAATTAGCTGATCACAATGCATGTTTGTCTCGAGCTGGTTTGCATACTTTATTAACAAATATCTGTAAAATAACAGAAATGCTAGGAGAAAATATAGCATATGGATATGAACAGATTCAGTCACATATAGATGCCTGTTTTATAAAGGTATAAACAAAACTATTTTTATGTAGATTATCTATTAAAAATGAGCTCTTTAATCATTTTGTCAATCCATTTTAGTCTCAGGGTGGTCTTGGGATTACTGAAGTAGAATTTGCTGCATGGATTATTCAGGAACCTCCATTATTAGTCTGGATAACAACATTCAATCGAATAAAATCTGCAGAACATAGTAAGTGACAAAGTTAAAGTTTCGCGTGTATCTAAATGTAATACTGAACAATTTTTGAACTTGCAGTTGTACATAATATCAGATGTTCCTCGTGTAAAGTAACACCAGTACAGGGACCAAGATATACGTGTTTAAAATGCACAGGATATCATCAATGCCAGGACTGTTTTTTCTTAGGAAAGACATCGAACAAACATAAATTGAAACATCCAATTCGTGAGTTTTGTGTAAAGGTATGTTTAGATTTCTTTTCTGTAATTCCTTTTTTATATATGAAATATATTACTCAGAAGCAATTCTCGTAGACTTCACATCGTGAAATTACAAAACTGATCCTTGAACTGATTAGAAATAAACTGAGATTGTGTCCTACCAGAACAGCGGTAGAGGACTCGGTTGTAGATACTGCCAGGTTTGTTGTTTATATAAACTGCACTTTTAAAAACAATTATGCAATATTCTTTTTTAGTAGAAAATATATTTTCTTTTAGTAACGAAACTAGACGAGCGGATTATAGCTCGTTAAGGAGCACAGTTAAACGAAAAATTTTAACTGATCCACAAAAAGAATTACAAAGTATCATAATGCATTTGGAAGAAGAAAATCGACAATTGCAAATTGAGTTGTTAGATATACAGGGTACAAAAGCGGAAAGATTACAGCGTCATAGAGCGACTATCGAATCTCAATTGCAGCGATTGAAATTACTTAAGGTACATCAAGTTAAAGATTCTTTAGGCATTGTTCACTGAAAATGTTTAATTTTTACAGAAATATTTATTCACCGATACGGCCCAAGTGCCACAGATTATTACTCGTATGCAAAGTACCCCGATGCTGCCACCCTTAGCATCCAGATTAACGGCTTTGCCTCTAGAATTCGAATTGAGCCCGATTATCAGACAAGACAACACAAATCAGTCAGGAACCAAATTACAACATAGAAATGACACATTAACATTGGATAATTTTAATACATCGTCACCTATAGAACGTATAGTGGAGGAGAATAATGCTAATGTTCTTCCTTGCATCGAAGAGGCTTCTACGAGTACTGGATTCGCTAATATATCAGAAAATCGTATAGAATTAAGTACTTGGATTGGAGGTGAGTGCAAAATACATTAACATAATTAGAAAGAAATTCATAAATTTATATGAATTTAATATATAATACTTGTTAAATTAGGAACAAGAAGGAGAGAATTGAATGCAACCGAAACCAGTGGTTTCTCTCAGTGGTTAGTCGCTGGCAACTCATCAAATTGCAAAGAGGATAATTATGCAACCAATACGGCAATTAGTACTACAGATAACGATACATCACTGATAGCTTCTCAATCTCCGAGTGGCACTCATAGAGACAACACGCCGTCTTCCCTGCAGCGTCCTGACAAACATTCGCAACATAGTAGTTTGCAAAATATTCAAGGAGATCTTAATGATATATTAGATAGATTGCAAAATATGGTTGCCAATGACTGCTTTGACGGTAAATTATGCAGCATGAAATGTAAATATGTACATAGCTAATGTATACACACGCTAATGTAATACATTTGTAGAATCATACGACGGCAATGACAATTGTAAATTGAAACGTGCCACCACAGAGATGGAAGATCTATTGACTGGCCTCATTGAAGGTATGGAATCTCGTAAAAGTAAACTTACTACTATCGTTTGAGAAGAGACATCTTGAACATAAACCTAAGTATCATACGTTTACAAATTTTTGTATCGCACCGACTGACTTTCTTTTCTTTTGCAATTTTGTTATAATAATCTTAGATAGTCGTTTCTAATTCTTCCTCGACCCGATGTATAAATCGTGCTATTTTTTTTATGACATTACGCGTTATCCAAAGAAAGAGATCATCATATTATCTATGCTAAGCAATATGAAGATTGCATTCGAATAATCAAATAACTATATTTATAATGCTAATTGTGAAATGTGATTATGGACATTATATTTGAAAGAATATTTTTTCATCTTTTTTATATATATATTACATATCTGTGCAATCATGAAAGAAACGATCTATTTTAAAGCGTCTTATCGATAATGTGTGAAAAATGGATAATAAATGAATAATTTTTATAGTTCTATATTTAATGTGTACTCTTAAAAAAAACTTTTATGTAGTAATTAATTTACTCTCAGTAGTTAGTTACAATGAATCTTTTATAGAAATCATTTCCGTCCATTTAAATCCCCTCAATCAGTCACGAATAATTTAATTTTATTATCGCTATTCGCACATATATATGCCTTGTACAAGACATTATAAAATAAATGCCTTATAATCTATGTTTAAAATAATGTAAGTCGTTATGTCAATTTTTTTACGACCCGACTAGATAATTGATCGATCGTGTATCAATGACGTATAATCTGTATAATCGAAAGTATAAAAATTTGTACGTGCATAATGCCAGCGTATAGTACAAAGTCTTTGAAATTTAATACTGAACAAAAATATATCGGACATCACTACATGTCCTCTAGATGTAGCGTATCGGTTAAATAGGTGACTTTAAAGAACTTCGAGAAATGCGCTTTCTCTGACGGCCGATTCACCGTCCATGCTATGACGCGAACATTGCGATCGCGCCATTTTTCGATTACGCGTCTGGAATGAAAATCATACATACATTCGTTTTTGTGAATCCATATATATATATATATATATATATACACACATCATAAAAATTTGAGTTATGTAATAATTACTTACGGGTTTATTATGTCCTTGTGCAACAACACAACGGAAATGCCAACTATATAGTAGATAAAACTTGGTAGCAGCCATTCATACACAATTTCCGAGATGCAAGCTGTCAAATGCTTAAACTGATTGTGATTTCGTACTGGGCCGGGTGCTTCTAGACCATTGTATGATGATCTTGAAAAAAAATACGGCCTCCAAGCGAGACTCGAAACAATACGTGGCTCTTTCTTCCTAATCTGAATATAAAATTAAAAATATGTTTGCGAAATATATATAATTTAAGATATATAATTTAAGTTATATTAATTAATGTTTATATTACACGTACCATGTATATTAAAATTGGATTGAAACTCGATATGACGCATCTTTGGAACAGTTTTGGGTATTTTTTGTAAATGTCTAGAATAACTTGCACGACATCCAACAATTTGCTCGTCTCTTTTAAATCTATAATTATTCTTTGCTCACTGTTCAGACATATTTGTAATACGTCGTCTAATAGTGCGATTCTCGCGCCTTCGGAAAATTTGTTCCTTTGGCAAAATAATTATTTTTCTCTGTTAAAATACTCTGAGATACATTATAGACATGTATTTTATATAAAAGATTATGATTAAGCTGAAATACATATAATCGTACCTAAGTGGATGATTATAAGATATATCAACTTCCCTCAATTCTTCCCATGTCATTTCACTAATCATTCCTGTTCGGCCTGTGACTCTTTCAATTGTTGGATCATGGAATAATATTGGAATGTTATCCTTTGTTAGACGTAAATCAAGCTCTACTGCATTACAACCCTTTTTTATGCACTGTAAAAAGTTTAAATAATGCACCATGAAATATATCTAAAATAAACGTACTTGTCAGATAATAAGTAAAAAAAAAATTAGTATGTTTAAAGTTACAAGAAATATTTGATGATTAAATAGGACAATGCATTATTATTTTTAGTTCCTTCTTCCTTACATTATCAAGCAATAATAAATGTTAAACAAGCTGATAAGATCAAGACACACAAAAGACTAACTACTACAAAAATCTTAGATACTATAAAAGTTAAGCTACATCGAAGAGTGTAACTTTACATTTCGGAAAGCCAACAAACTGTTCTCAGGATAATCATATCCTCCACCACGGTGGGCCACCACTCGCATGCAATATTGCTCTCCATTACCGTGGTTTTCGGACACGGAGTTATCTTTGCACAGGAAGAGCGGATTCACGCCAAGCACCTCTTGTATGATGCTGGTAGGCGGAGGGGACACTCGGGCCAATTTCATCGATATCATGATAATCAATGAGCCCCAAACGATCCAGGGAATGCAAAACTCATACAGGATGGTGATCAGCACACTTATCGCGGTCTGGAGGAAAATCCATAGCAAAGCGCAATTTACGACCAACTCGACAATATTATTCATCTTGACGTTAACTCTCCACCGCGCAGGATCACGTGCTTTTGAGAATTCTCTTCACGCTTGCTTTGCTATGTACAAGTGCGAGAGGATTTAGGCAGAGAGATGTTTACCGCGCGTTTTTTACTGCGTTACCTCAGAGATAAGATTATTGCTTCATAAATCACGACAACAGCTGACTCGAAAAATGCATGACGTTAATTATGTCAAACGTGATAATTCGCGCGGTGAAAATCTTGGCAGGGCACGTCATTCTTTCCCGCTCGAATCAATTTGTGACAATTTGCAGAGTTAATTCATGCAAATTTCGTACTCTTCGAATAAATGTCTCTCGCAAAACCTTTGTAAAATCAAAGTCGTCGAGTGTGATAGTGCAAACACGTTTTTATCTCTTCGAGAAGAGATTATCGTTTTCCTTTATCTCACTTTTTACCTCACTATCTCTGATTCGCTCTTGTCTCTCGGTAATGCAATTCGATCGCGTAGCATGCAATTCATTCAACTTCGTATAAATCAAATGCCCAAACAAAAACAAAGCTACTTGCAACTTGCGACGCGAGTTGACGCGAGTAAACCGGGAAGTACCAGACTCTTGCATAGCGCATAAAGCTGGTTTTACATTAAGCCGATCTACATTAATTATAAGTTGATCGCAAGTTTGTTGCGACAGCCAATATGAAGCGTTAATTTTAAAATGCAAGCTTTAGATTGGTGTCTCAACAAACTTGTGATCGGCTTGCAACTAATGTAGAACGACTTAAGGCTGGAATCAGACTATGCATTGAAGATTGAGATTAAAGATTAAAGATTGAAAATTTCAATGAGGACAAAGAAATTTTAGCTCCTTTTCTGATTGATCAAACTTAGTCTGATAGCGTAGTTTGATTCTGGTCTAAGAAAATGTATCAATCAAAGTCCTTCGTTTCCTTCCTTTCCATGAAATAGGATTCTTTGATTGGTTGATTTCCTTATGCCTCATGTTTTATGCATTATGCAAGAGTCTGTGCTTCCCGCTTAACGATACGATTGGTTATGATTCGATGGTATGTGAGCTTTTAAAACTAGATTCACACCTTGACGAAAAAACGGAAAGCGAAAAAGCAGAAGTCAGTCGGAACTTGCAGTAGTAGTAGGCGGTACATTTTGCTTATCTGCTTCTGTTTTTCCTCTTTCGAGTGGCTTCCGCTTTTCCGCTTTCCGTTTTTCCGTCAAGGTGTGAACCTGGCCTTAAAAGCTCCAGGCATGTTCTGATATCAAAGTATATGTCAAATCCCTTACATGCGATCTTAACTTATTTACCGCGACCAATCATATTTTTTCCCTCATATTTAATTTTTTTGCTTTGAAGCTTATTATACAACTAATATTTAACGTTTATGATTAACTACCCAGCAAACGAGAGTTGATTGAAATGAATTGAAATGGATTCAGATTTTCAAAATCATTGATTCACGAATGTTAAAATGAATGCTTTTCCTGAATGCATTTTTATTCATTTATAGGAATTGCATGGAGCATATCTCTATGCTTTCCTAAATCTAAAAATAATATTTATAGCTTTTTCTGTGCATTATGAATACTATTCAATTCAAAATTTTGAATAGGAAATGCAATTTTTTAATCCAATTGCATCCAATTGAATCTAATTGAATCCAATTAAATAAAAAAAAAGTATTCGTTATTTAAAATACGCATTCAGATAGAAAAAAATTTCAATCCATTTTAATCTATTCATTTGTTGGATAAATTAAGCATCTTCTATATTAACTATAAAATTGGCTACTTAACTTGACGAAATTGCTTAAATTAAAATTGTTTACTATAGTTATGCTGAAATTAACTTTTTTTTTATTAAACAAAAAGTCAACTAGCGTCCTCATTAAACTGAAGTAATAAAGTTCTATTCTATTTACGTCTTTTTTCAGAGCTGAATATGCTTTTTAATAAATATATAAATATAAAAAATAAATATATAAAAAAAAGAAAAAAAAACTGCGTTTAGAAGCGTTTAAATCTGTTCTACAATGTATTTTTTGTTTCCTGTTTCTTGCCTCTTGTTATTTTTTACATCTTGTCTTTTTGCTTCTTATCCGGTTTTTTGTTTTATATCATCCGAGATAAAAGTTAATGATCTTCGAAAAAAACAAGAAATATATTATATAGCAAATAATACTATACTATAATAATATAAAATATAGCAAAAAATACAATTATTGATAAAACGGTTGCAAAGGAAAAAAAAACAAAAGGTAAAAAAACAAAGAACATAGAGCATTTGTAGAATACAGGCTTTAGAAAAAGAACATTTATTTGCAACTGTTGGAAATTTTTTTCACGCTAATTAGATTATATTTTTAGATCTAAAAAAAAATGATCCTATCTCAGCAAACAATCATTAAACAGTTGCAAAATTGTTATATTCTGCTGAACCAATAACAAATATACAAAAATTGTAGTTAAAAAAATATAAACCTCGAGCAAAAAGATCATGAAGCATTTAGAGGAAAAAGATCTAATTTTGCAGTTGGCAATTCTGAAATTTAATCGGCCGACTTAAGTCGAAGTTGATCGGAGTTACAAATTTATTATTATATGTGGCCGACATGACTGTTGTATTGTGAGATCGATCCTGAGAGGAGTGGGAGTTGATGTTTCTGGTAGGAGTGCAGAATTTATAAATTCATCGTTCCATGTTGATCACTCGATATGTTCTATATAAAAATATGCATATCGTTGCAAGAATAAAAAAGTGAGTGAGTTGCAATACTTTGTCATGCTTACTTCGCAGTTTTTTTTCTTATAAATTATGTAATATTCGAAAGCACACGATTAAGGTTTTTTTGTTATATTTTTTTTATTACATATGTGAATATTAAAGAGTGTTTATATTCTTCAGGATCGAAGGATATCAGTTTAAATTTAGTTCATCGTGAATTATCTGAGAACGTTTAACGAATTTCCACGTAAAAATGGCAGGAGTGAAATCCAAAAAACCAAGCTTTTTCTCGAAGTTATATCTGGCGTCATATAATCTCGGTCAGACTTTGGGGTATGTTTTGTCTTGTAAATAACAAAATAAAATCTGAAATTCTCTGAACTATTTTTATATAATTAATAACTTTTTAACACAATATTGTACACAATATTATACACAATAACAAAATAAAATCTGAAATTCTCTGAACTATTTTTATATAATTAATAACTTTTTAACACAATATTGTACACAATTTTTTATTACACTGTTCTAGAATTTATTATAGAGTTTTCTTTATGTATTTTTTCTTCTTAAATTAATTTGGAAATAAATTTTCTTCTATTTCAGATGGAGTTATTTATTGTATCAGATTATACAATATTATCTTGAATCTTTCTCCTCAGATAATACCTTGTGGAATGAAACCAAGCTACCTGTAATCATTTTTCAAAATGCAGCTCTATTGGAGGTATTTGATCTTAGAACTTGGTTGAATATATGAGGCAGACAGATAATTAATTATTTGAAACCTTTAAGCCAAATATTGAGTTTTAGATTTTAAATTTGAAAATATATCAAATAATATATCAAATAATCCAAAAAAATATAATCCAAAAAAGTTGTTAAAATTAAGACTAAAATTTAATTAAAATTATTGACAAACACATTGAGATACAAATTTCATGAAATATTTTAGTAGATTAGAGACTATAAGTGTTACCTAGTTTCTATACATTTATCTCTTAAAGTGTTGTTAATAATAAAGTGTGTTAATTATGCATCGTTCATTATATAGAAACTTCCTATTTCAGATAATGCATGCAGGAATTGGGCTAGTACCATCCAATGTTTTAATCATATTGGCTCAAGTCTTCAGTCGTATCATGCTTGTAAACGGAGTTCTTCTGGCTACTCCTTATACATACGCTGCTTCGTCTCCAGGTCTTCCACTAGCTCTCATCGCATGGTCCATTACAGAAATCATTAGATACTCCTATTATTTCGTAAATCTTGTCTCTGATATTGTGCCACGTGTATTAGTCTGGCTGAGGTGAGTTTAATCTCTTCTACCATTTTAAATCTAAAATTACTTTCATATATATCGCATTAAATGGAAACATGCTTCTAGATATACTACATTCATCATACTATATCCATTGGGCGTGACTGGTGAACTATTGTGTTTATATACCGCTGTAAAATACGCCAATGCTAATCCTGACTCCTGGAGTTATGTTCTACCAAATAAATGGAATTTCACATTTAGCTATTTGTATCTCCTGATAGCAGTTATGCTATTTTACATTCCAGGTGAATATAAAAAGCGTATAGATACAAAAATAAATCGTGAAATTATGAATTCATAAAATTATATTTTTCACTGCAGGTTTTCCACCACTTTACTTGCACATGTTTGCACAAAGGCGGAAAATACTTAATCCTAGTATTGCTGCGAAGAAAACTAATTAATTTAAATCTATATACATTTGTTGTATATTTCCTATTTTCATAATCATATTTATATGTACAAAAAAGGAATAGAGGGGGTTTATATATTATTGAAAATCTGCATATAGTAAAATATCAAATACAAAAATATTTTATAAAAAGTATATATATTTTGCTGAAGTTACCAAGATTTTGATAATTTTTTATAGAAATAAGATTTTTAGTTTTGCTCTAATTCGCTATCCGTTAAAAAAATTTATAAAAAAAATATTTGTTTACTAATTAGAATTTCTAATTCTATTATATGTATATTAAGTCTCAATCCAAATGTAATTTCCATTATCAAAAAGGTCAAGATCAATTGTAGGCAACTTTTTACTTGGAGTGCGTTCGAGGAGACGCTTTTATGTCATTCTATGCTTTATCATTTGTAGATATAAAACAAGGATAGAAGAATCCTATATTATCGATATAGCTTGAGTTGTGATAACAGATTTCTATAGTATATATAGAAGTCTATGATTGTGCTATAACATATATGAACCGGAAAATAGGTTACGTTTTACCCCGAAAATATATTGAAGATTTAAAAAAAGTATTACATATAATTTGATTTCATTATTTCTTATAAGTTACGATATCCTTCGAATATTATCATACGATTTTTTAGATAGTTTGATAAAAATTTATTATATAATATTGATAAAAAGAGAAGGTTTTCTATTAAACCGCATAACCTCGAAATTTTTGAAAAATTTATATTAATTTTCTTGTTTCAAATAAAAACAATGAAACTCACGGGGGTGTTATACAAGCAACATATAGGTAGACAACTTAAAAAATTGTGGTATGTGAAGCGAGAACGCAAAGTGAATGATACCAAAACAGAAAGACAATTGTCGAAATTGGGAATTGAAGTGAAGGATTCTTTAGAAATGATCAATCCAAAACAGGAATTTCCAAAGTACTTTTTTTCTATAAAGTTTTGCATTTTTTGCAAATTCTATACTAAGACATTAACTGTAAATTGTATTTTATATAAGGTTAAAGCTAGAATTTTTGAAGCCAAGACCAATAGTGTTTGATGAAATACATCCCAACTGGAAAGCTAAAGCTTGCTTGGTATTTAAAGATAATAACGTTTTGCAAGAAGGATTTCATCAAGCACAGATATTGACGAACACTGTGTGTCTGTCGAACAGTTCTTCAAATTATATCCAAGATTTATTTCAAGATTTACCGGAACATGTGGACAACATAGTAAAAAGGTATATTAAATTATTTAATTTTAATTCTATACATATATATAAAATATTTCTTGCCATTTTAGGATAATTTATACTTCGAATATATTTGATGCTTATCAAGAAAAACTACCAAAGAGAAAAGATCCTGAAAGACCTGCATGGGTGTTTCCTAGAGATTATGGCATAACTAATCGTAGAAAAATGTTAGTTAAGAAATATTTAAGTATTATTTTTATACAATAAAAATATTTTTGCACATTTACACATTTATTTCTTGAATATTTTTGCAGGCAGAATTTGTCTAGGAAATTGTTACAACTTTGCGAGTCCTTGTCAGGTCCAGAGATCGCACAGAAACGATGCATATTTTATAATGGAATCACAAAGTTAAACTTAGGTAGCTTAGCTATAGATAACTAAATATTGTAATATTTTAATATTGCATTCAACTTTATTCAAATAAAAATGTTTCTTAGATAAGGAATCAGACCTTATTCAATTTACCCTAAGTTCAGATGTGACGGTCATGTCGACAAATCCTCTAAAACCAATAGAAAATTCTAACAGCAATATGGAAATAGATCTTCCGAATATGCAGCCACTGCATCACACCATTGGTTTGGACGAGACAAACTTC
>NW_017259490.1:2690964-2710521 GCF_001594045.1 Atta colombica | reverse complement strand
ATATATATATATATATATATACACACACAATATATTTCTAATATCATAAATATATTAACAGCTGTCAGTCCAACTATACCTTGGATAAATGTCCACACTATTTTTGTGCATTACGATCCTGTTCGTGTGAGAAATAAGACGGAATTACCTGTAACACAGAGTCAGATTTTTAGTCGCACTTTGATAAAAACGTACGTCGTGGCAGCGTCTTGTGCACGGCAAAAGTTTGGCTCATCCGTGAAAAAACTACCAGAACCTGTGACTGTGCAATGCATTCAATCAGATGGAAAGAATTATCACTTTTTCGTATTTCAACTCAATTCGTTAGATGCCAATGATGTCAGTGTAAAGAATTTCTGGTATCCTTTATCGCCGTTGACGCTTTATGAAAAAGCTGAATATAATAATGCTAGACCAGTAGTCGAAGGATACAATCCAGAAGTATTCAGAAGAATATTTGCGTTTTACAGGAATGGAAGTTAAATAAAATCTGTTAAATTAAATAAAATTGTTAAAAGATTTTTTAATCTTTTTTATGAAGAATATTTTTATTTATATCAATAACATACTATTAATATACATCATGCCATCGTTATACAATGCTTAGAAGATTTTCAAAAAGCGTGCTTGGTTGCACATTCGGATTGATTTCTTTTGATTTTACGCGGAGACGATGATCCGATGGTGGTTTTATCAGAGTCTTCATAGAGGGATATGGTTTGGAATAAAAATATGTGTGACACAATGCCTGTAACAATAATTTCTTATTTTTATTTATGTTATGTCTATATCTTCTTTTGCTTTTTCTTTAATGAAATGCTATGAACAAAAATAATAGTCTAATAAAAACTACTAATAAAAAATCGAGGATAATAGAGATCTTATAACTCTGTGTTATATACCTCATTATCTATATGTCATTATATAATTTTGTATATTACCTGTTCAGCTGTGAGACGTTTCGACGAATTGTAAATCAAAATTTGCCTGATTAGATCAATAGCTTCCGGCTGAGCATCTTGAATAATATTTTCCCATGATGTGCTTTTGTGATAAGGAAAGGTGATTTTGTTGTAATCTGGTAACGAAGTTAATTCGGGCCAGGATTCGGATGTAGGAGAACCCAAATACTTCAGAACAATGGCCAATTGTTCAATATCAGTTTCACCCTGCAATTACAAGTAACAGAATACTGCTATATAAATTAATAATTTATTTCAATGAAAAAGGAATAATTTACTGGAAATAATGGGGAAGTGTTCAACATTTCACCAAATATGCAACCGATCGACCAAATATCGATCGCAGACGTGTAATAACGTGCTCCATAGAGTAGTTCCGGTGCTCGATACCACCGTGTAGCGACTTGATGTGAATACGGCTTTGTACCGTCCTTCCACATCAATCTACTTAAGCCAAAATCCGCAATTTTCAAGATACCTTTCGCACTGATCAACAAATTTGCAGGTTTCAAATCCTAAAATGTGAAACTCTTTAACATTGTAAAAGATTCGGATTACATACATCTGAATCTAAATTATTTTTAAATAAAAAGTTGTGTACCCTGTGCATTATATTTTTACCATGCACGTACGCTATGCCCTCCAACAACATTTTCATGTACGTTTTAATTTGTGCCAGCGTCAAAGATATCTCGAAGTCTCTTAATACTTCCCACAGACCTGTTGGCATGTATTCAAACACCATTATGAAGTCCAAACCATTTGGGAAAGCATCTAGTAGTTCCACTACCTGCAAACAAATGGTATAATGCATGTAAATTCGTTGAATTAATTCAGAAAATTACAGTAAATGCTTTAAATAAATTTTTTCTTGATTTGAAGAAAGCTAAAAAGATATCAGATGAAAGAAAGCTTACATAGGGATGCTTAAGTTGTTGCAGACTTTTTACTTCGCGTATGATTGATGTCGGTAGACCACCTTCGATCTTTTTAATCAGGATTTTCTTTAATGCTACTTCTTGATCTCGAGATGAGTCGTGGGCTTTCAGGACTATGCCTTGCGCTCCTTCACCGATTTGACCGTTGATAATATATTTGTCCATATTCTATTTTATTCAACAATTTATATTATTAAAATTACGAATAACAAATATTTTTTATTACTCTTGTATAAAAATAGTCGCATATATCAATCAGTATAAATATTATACACAACTAGATAAAATAATTAAAGGTATATTTGTTAAATAATTAAAATATATAATCAAAATTATTTATTAATTTATTTATTGTTATTAATGATTATTATTGCAAATGTAATAATTAAATACATAATATTTTATATAAAATATAATCGAAACTTAATATACTTACTTTTCAAGATTTTTATTAAATATAAATACATGAAAAGAAGATTAACGTGATTATATGAACTAAAATATATCTTTTATGTAAAAAGAAAATAATTATCGTTGTACGATATGATTATCCTGCAGCGTGGAATAAGCATGCTTTACAGTTTCTATGGTTACCATTGTGGTACACTGTATTATCATGCAATCGCTTCACAGCGCATGCGCGAACCTGTCAAAGATATCATATGTTTTATCATATTTCGTTAAGCAAATTTTGCAGTCAGATGCGAAAGTAATTTTTCTTTAATTAACAATCTAGGAAACGTTGACGATTGTGTTCAAGTTTAACTTTTTTTTTCTGTAAACGATACATTTATACATTAAGTTACATAAGAAAATATTAATTGTCCGTAATCGAGCCAAAGCGTCGAATAACGATGAAGCAACAGATAATTGATTCCAAAGCGAATCCTAGCTCAACCGGGGAAGCAGACGACTGTCTTTTCGAATATTTACACGCCGAGCTGGTCAATTATGTTTTGAGCAGATCGTCTAATGCCGCGGGCACATCTAATGCTGCTTGTTCGTCTAATGCAGTGAGTAATCGATCATGACAAGAGTAACTCAGCAAACACCAAGTTACATGTAACGTACCTATTAATTATAATTTTCTACTCAACAATATAACTGTGATCTAATATATTATGTTATATTACAATTATATTGAGTAGGAAACTAAAACTAACAGGTACATATAACTTACTTTTGGCTGAGAATAGCCAAGTCCTGTTATTTACTACAAAAGAACTCTTAAATTTTTTTATTTTCAATAGGAAGGTGAGGAGGAGCTCTCGCGTTTAGAATGGATGGGATTTAGCGTCGGATATAGAATTATTGAACGACTGACGAGAGAGTGGAGTAGATTCAAAGATGAGTTAGACATGATCAAATTTATCTGCACAGACTTCTGGTCTAGCCTGTATCACAAACAAATCGATAATCTCAGAACTAACCATCACGGAGTGTACGTATTGCAAGACAATGCCTTTAGGTTGCTAGATAAAGTTGGTACGAGCAATAGTAAGCAGTATCTCAAGGAGAGCCCTCGTCTACTGGCTTTTACTTGTGGCCTTCTTCGAGGTAGTTTAGCGAATCTTGGCATTATTAGCACTGTCACAGCAGAAACTACTACGTTACCAAGCTGTAAGTTCCATGTTCAAGTTCAAAAGATTTAATAGTCATTCTGAGACTCGAGAAATAAGAAGGTACAGAGGTAAAAAGATATATAGTAAATCTCTTATGTGAAATGTAAAATATGACTAAATATTTATCGTATCATGACATACATATTTTTATTGTATTTAGTGGAAAAAATATATTAATATTCCTAGGGATGAAGTATTTTCTGATATTCTTATACAATGTTTATATCCATTTGTGAACTTTGCTCCGATCCCAAAATATAATGAAAAATAAAGAATTAATATATGTCTACATTCATACAACAATTTTCGTTTCACATTTTTTTTTATTTTGTTCGTCTGTATTTGCCTTTACATTTGCATTGATAAATATTCATAAAATTATTACAAAAGTGACTTAAATACTTAAACTGTATAAATGCCATATTGACAATTATGTATTATGTAAATAATACATTCAATTTAGATAATATAAGAATAGTATCAAATACAATATTAAAAAGGAAGAAACTTCCTGACATAATTAATCTTAATTATCGAAACATACACAACACAGGTGACAATCTTGATCACATACAACATGGAACGGATTTTATGCTATACCATTATTTCGCGTTGCCATCATCATCCTTAGTAATAAAATCAAAAATTTCGTTTCGACTTACAAGTCCGATTAAAGCATCATGATCGTCTACAACCACGACATAAGATTCTTTTTCAAGAATACGCGACACTTTACCGATTGTCGTAGAAGCTGTGATCTTCGTAAACTGTTTAGTCATGATTTTCTCAGCGAAATCAGTTCCATTCACTGTACCGGATATTAAATGAGATAGAAGGGCATCCAATGTGATAACGCCTAGCACTTTTGTTTCCTTCGCATCAGTTACTAACAATTGCTGAATGTTTTGATTAGAGGATTTCAAAAAATCCACAACATTTTGACATGACATCTCCCTTAATAATATATGCTTCTTTAGTGATAACTTTGATACTGGTAAGTTCCACCACTTTTTATTTTCTTCTGTTGAAGGTTTAGACACCTGAAAATAAATTGTAATTTAAGTAAATATTTAATATTTGCAATATATTTACGATATTCTAGATGTATAATTTATAACTTTACCAAAAAATCTCTAGCTTCCATCCATTGATCTGACACAAATTTAGTCATGTAATTTCTTATACTGTCCGGTAAGAGAACGACCAAACGTTTATCCGCAGGCAAGTCTTTGGCGACTTTCAACGCCGCCACGAGTGCCGCACCACTGCTACCGCCACACAACAATCCTTCTTCCCTAATTAATTCTCGCGCCGCTTTTAAAGATTCGTCGTCTTCAGTTTTGTGCCACTCATCAACCACTTTTCGATCTAAAACGGTAGGAATGAAGTCATAACCAATTCCTTCTACTTCGTAGAAACCAACGCTGTTTTCATTCAATTCAGGTGGTTCCGCTAAAATGCTGCCTTTAGGATCTACTCCGATAATTTTTACACTAGGCGATAATTCCTTCAATTTTCTTCCAATTCCGGATATAGTGCCTCCAGTGCCAGCACCAAGTACCACATAATCTACATTGCCGTCGCATTGCTCCCAAATTTCTGTTGCAGTTTGGTCATAGTGCGCCAATGGATTACCAGGATTTGTATACTATGTAACATTTAATAGTATTTACATTAATTTACATAAAATAATAGTATTTACATAAAAATATAATTCATTAATTAAAGAATGTTTTAAAAAAATTATTGAAATAAGGCACCTGATCTAAAACAATACTATTGGGTATTTCCTTTTGCAATTTTTGGGCAACACTGATATGCGCTTCCGGACTGTCCCAAGAAGCTTCAGTCGGTGTTCTAACTATATCTGCACCCAAAGCGCGAAGCACATAGACTTTTTCATTAGACATTTTCTCTGGCATTACGATGATGCATTTATAGCCCTTGACCACTGCGGCCATGGCTAAACCGATTCCAGTGTTTCCGCTTGTTGGTTCGATGATGGTATATCCCGATTTTATTAGACCCTTTTCTTCCGCATCTGAGATCATTCTCTCCGCTATTCTATCTTTGACAGATCCTCCGGGATTAAAGAATTCACATTTAACGTCTGTATAACATAGAAAAATTTTCTCATCAGATTTTTCTTATTAAAGAAAATTTCTATTCTATAAAATATAATTAATATAATATCAAATTTGTACTAACACATTTCACATTTTATTCCATGAGCCTTGGGAATTTTATTAAGTCGAATGAGAGGTGTCTGGCCAATTGTACTTAAAATGTTTGGCAATATCTTTTTACGATTTGGAAACCTAGAAAATAACGCAAACATGCTATTATCATATCTGTTACATTAATATCTTACAATAACTATCTAAGTCATGTTTATTTGCATAGCCCATTACAGTTTATGGCAATATTTATGACAAGTTTTATGATGTTCTCTCTTTGTTTCATGTATGACAATGTAGTAATAACACATATTTGTATAGTTTACTGATAAACTTTGATATCTCAAAGCAGGTGAAATTTTTCTTCTGTTAAAATTAGCACAAGTTTGTAATGTATATCGTGCAATTACGAAAAGATGTGTAAATTGATTATATGGACAAAATTTTTTGTAAAGCTTTCAGTTATGACAAACTTACTTCGTTTGTTTCGTATGTGGTGAATTTTCTCCATTCACTTTATATGTACATTTAGATGGTCGGTCTGGCCGTATCAGTTCCATTATATAGCAGTCTTTTCCTTTGTTTATCAATCAAGTAAAAATTAGCTGTAATAAATATAATAATATAAAAGATATTTAAAAAATCATTTATTTATATGATAGATATATATTACACACTACTGAATATAAGATCTTAGTGAACATAGATCCAACCATTTCTGAGATATAAACTTTTTTTTTGTATGTTCATCAATGACTTCTTAATAGCTTCTACGTATCTCATATGATGTTTATCTCAGTATTTATAAACGATATCCTAAATGTCTCCATTCAATTTCCATAAATACTTCATAACAAAAGATTTTAGGCAATTAGTTATAACTGTGTTCATCAAATCATCAAATAATATATACAGTTGATAACAAATGATTTATTGTCAGTGAAATTTTCTGTTATGAAATATAGGAATAAAATGATGAAATATGAATATAGGAATTAAATGACAACATTGTAGAAGCTAATAAGTCATCCGTAATGCTAACATACAAAAAAAATATTTATATCAGAAACAGTCAAGCTTATTTCGACCTATGTTCATTAAGATTGTTTTATGCAGTATTGTATGTGTTATCTGTTATATATAAATGCTGAATGATTTTTTTACTCCTTATAAATTATATCTCTCAGATATTTAAAAAGTTCCTTAAATTTATAAATACATCTTTTATAAATATCTTGAATATTTAAATGTGCATTTAAATATTATATATCTTAAATATTTTAAAAGATATCTTAAAGCTTATATGTATTTTCGTAAGTTTAACAGCGAGACATCAACGTGGCAGTAAATAAGTTTAACTTCTTTTGCAATTTTTTTTCTTGTTTTTCTTGCACAATTTAAGTTCAAAAATGTTCTACAGATAAAATTATAGAAGAAACTGTGATAACTCAGATAGCCGAATCTGACAAAACAGATTTGCAAAGTCTGTTACAAACTTTGTTGGTAAATACTTTGTCAGCAGAAATAATGAAATTTGCCACAAATATGATAGCAAATCGACTATGGAAAAAGCCGAGCAAACTCTACTATCTCGTGACTATTTAAATGATACACAATGATTTTAATTTACTTACCACTATTATCAGCGTTAATTGGTATTGAGATTAAATATTCTATAAAATTAATATGCCGGTTCTTGCTAGATACAGAAGCACGCTTTATCACAGAACGCCAAGCTTGAAGCAAAATACAAATGTAAAATAAAAAGAGAAACAAATATAAGATTCAAAATATATTTAGGCTGTATAGTATATCACAATTGCGTTGTTGATCACAATGGATCCTAGACCAGAGTTGGACTGAAGTGCACTGAAAATCAACTCACATACACATGTTTATATCTCTTTTATCTCCCGACCTTGAATTCTATATACATGTGCACGTTCGGCAGCTTGAATTTCAAGCTTCGTCATCGATAGTTGGTTATGTCAGCATTACCGATTATCCATTCGTAAAATTTATCTACAGCTGAATTTTCAAACATGCTATTTCCAGCTGATTTCCGTTGTATTGACTGTAACTCGAAATTACGTTGATAGCACGCGATCATGCCGCCGAAGAAGAACGCCGGTGCCGCGAAGTCCAGCAAGGGAAAATCCTCGGAGGAGAGCAGCGGCGGGAAGACAGAGAAAAAAGGAGGAACTTCGGTAAAGGTGAAGATGCATTTTAACATATTTGGAATTTATCTGATAGCGACATGTGTATCACATGTAATCGGTCTTTCAATGATTGATTACTCCAGTTACAAATGTTGTAAAAATCTAAAAATAGATTTTTACTATTGATTGTCATTTTCTTCATACATTTTTTCCCTGGGCACAGGTTAGACATATTTTGTGCGAGAAACAGTCCAAGATATTGGAGGCATTGGAGAAGTTGAAGACTGGTCAAAAATTCAATGAGGTTGCGGCAACATACAGCGAGGACAAAGCCAGATCTGGGGTAACATAAAGAATATATTTATATTCTTTGGATATGTGAATACTTAGAGAGGAAATGTATTATAAATCTTGTATTTTATTTATTATTTTAAAGGGTGATCTTGGTTGGATGACGCGAGGTTCCATGGTGGGACCTTTCCAAGATGCTGCCTTTGCATTACCAGTTTCTAGCCTGGGATCTCCGGTTTATACGGATCCACCAGTAAAAACGAAGTTCGGGTATCACATCATAATGGTGGAAGGTAAAAAGTAATCAAAAATAATTGCCAAAACTTTTTTAAACTCTTTTGTGAATATTTTGTCTTGTTACATATCTGATGGAGTAAATATATATTATATCATTTAGGTACTGATTTTTTAAATATCTGTGATATTTATTATAATAAGCATGTTTTGTATATCTTGAATTTTTACATGAAGAAAGTAATTCAGGGTAATTTAACCCAATAATACTTGCCATAAATTGATACATATAAAGTAAAATGATGTTTTTTAATAATAAATAAATTCGTCATATTATTCATTCATAAATTTATTGCTATCTGAATATATAATTAGTATAATATTTTAGGAATATATAATTTTTTATATAGAGTAAACTAATCTATAAATCTTGAACTGCAGTCTCTCTATTAAATATAATTTTCCATGTGTATCTATGATTATATCTAGTATATAATATAAATAGTGATATTTCCTGAAGTTAACATTCATAAAATTTTCATTAAATAATTCATATTTTTTGGGTAAATGAGAGTATGGAAGTATTAAATACAATAAATAATAATGATATACTATTCAGTCGCTTCACTGGCGTGTCGTATAGATCGCTTTTGAACGTTGTAATTTTATAGGTATGCTTAAATCTACTCAAACCAAGATAAAGTTGTCATTACTTAGTTTTTTTTTTCCATTATATACGAATATTAGGATTGGTGAAGCGAACATATTTCAAAAGAGACTCGTTATCCTCGCAGACCCATGGTTTCTTGTGATGACATGCCACGTCGTGCCAATTCACTCCATCGTTGTAGAATTGATTGAGGATTGCAAGGCAATTTTCAGGAGCGCCTCCCTGAAGAGCCTCACGATTATCAGGTTGCGGTTTGCCAATGCTAAAAACGTACATATTGTCCACAATAATTCTTGCGAGATGCATATATTATTGTTTTTATATCGTAGATATTTAAGAAAGTTGAGTATTAGACCCTGAGTATTGATATGCGTGTATATACAGAGATCATTACAGAACAGATAATAACAGGAATTTACACTGAATAGAAAAAGATCTAATCACAACCGTTCGACATCCTTGATCTCAATAATGAAAATAGCATTTGTAATCTCTTGGCATCTTGATATAAGCATTCTAAGAGGCATTATTTTCACATACAAAATTATAGGTTGATATATGCTATAAGAATGCGTTATACTGCAAATAATAAATCTTACCCGCCACTCTCAGACCAGTCATTTTGGCTACGATCGTTGGTCGGCGCGAGCTTCTGTAATTCGGCGGTCCAGAACCAGCCGTTGATGTGAAGGGGTTGTAGATCCGGCCGATCACAGCCTTTGAAATCACATAGACGACCGGAGGTCCAGATGTACTTTATGTTGTCTACAAGAGAAACGTTTCATTTCGTCATCCTTTGTTTTTGCTTTCATAAATACAACTTGCAGAATCATGCATACTTTGAACGATGTGACTCTTGATGAATTCATTCTCGGCCGAGGTTTCCAACGAAACCAGGTCCATACAACGTTGTCGGCAGAAGTTTCTACCTGACAGCCAATCTACCTCCTGTCCAGTTGTCCTCGGATCGGCCCATGAGAAGTAATAACCTTTTCCATTGAATCGTCGATGGATACTTCCTGTGAAAAACCGTAATTAGAAGATGAAGCAAATCAGATAGGCAATAAACAATAGGCCATAATCTTTATGAATATCTTTGAACGTGAGAGTTAACCGGGAAGAGCTGGAGATCTTTCGCTCATTCCCGGAGTGAAAGTTACGAAATTAGTGTCAGTCATGACGATGACCTCGGAGGACCACAGTCACGACCTAGACATTGGCACCAGTGTAGTATGCTGATTACATCGTCACTTTCTAAATAAAGAAAAAGAAAGTTTTTTATGAGGCGTGTCTTGAAACACGTCGATAGGCTACGCCTAATGAATGAATAATCGGTTATCTGAGTTCCGTACATACCACATTCTTTCGTCTTAGAAGTCTGAAAGCTTGACGATGTTCCATCAGACAGTTTTGTATTATGATTTAATTCTTCTATCATTAGATTTTTTTAATAAGATTTTTATATAGAATAGAGAAAATTCATCTTATTTTAATAAAGATGAAAAATTAATAAAAATAGACTAAGAAAATAATATACATATCATCAAGACGATAATCCAGGAGACATCAATCAGATTGTTTATATTTATAATACGAGATACAATTTTAATTAAAATTTTAATTAAAAGAGTCTTTCAACTTGTAAGTTAAAATTATTTCATTATCTTTAATAAAAATAGAATTTAAAAAACAGGAATGTAATTTAAATAAAATTTAATCTTTTTTTGGGATTGATAAATCTTTTATTACGAATTATCTTGATTAATAATATAGCTTATCAGAATCTAGGAAGCGGAAGTTTCTCAAAAGATTTCTTATTCCTGATCAAAATCTGAGAATCGGTTCCAAAAGAGTTCAAGATTATATTCTTGGAAAAGAGGAAAATTTGATTGATAAATCGTTTATCTACGAATTATCTTTGTTTACAATGTAGCTTATAAGAACCTGAGAACTGATTTCCAAAAGATTTTCCATTCCAAAATAGATAAGCATGAATATTCTAACAATGATATATTATCACCATTTCGATCCAATCAAAAAATGATGAAAATGCCAACTGACATTCCGTACTACTTACGACGAGGACGAGAACATTTCCAATTCAAATGCGTTCGGGTTACACTGCTGTCCGTGTCATCGTCACACTTTCTATAACGAGCGTGAACCCAGAAAAACGCGAGGTATAAGGCTGGATGGGCACGTATAATTAGCGATGGTGTTAACTAACGATAGACGTCGATGTAAGAGGACGCATTGGACGGGGATGGCTGAAGAGTCGAGAGTTAAACAATGACCTCGAAGCGGACTGAGGCAGAGTAGGAAGTAAAAAATCAAAGTAGGAGGAGAATTTCGTCAGGATTATAGGTCACGGCCTCTCTTTAATAACAAATATTGAAAATACTTTCTCTAGTTCGAGGTTTTCTTGGATAAACAATCAATTGTCGAGGAAAACAGGAATAAGGAAGACTCTTTCCAGCGTGGATCTTTAAGCATCGCGGGAACATATTACTTATCTTAGTAGAAAATCAACAAAGGTTCTCTAAATGATGATTTCTATGATCAATCTAGTAGCATAAAATTAATAATGGCAATAGCAATTTCCTTTGTCAGCCAAGAATAATAATAACAGTATTACATTAATTACTTTTAATTTTAAACAATATTTTTAAAAATTAATTTTACACGTCATTTTTTCTTCATTTCTCTCTTTCTCATTTCTAAACAATATAGAAATTTAAAGATACAAAGGATAATTAAAAAATTTTAAATGTTTTTAAAAGTTATTTTCATGTTCCTTAGGTAGATTAAAATAATGACATAAATGTGTAAAAAGTAAGCGATATAATTTAATTAGGTATTTATTATTTTGATACACTAGCTAATAATTTTATAATTTCTTTCTTTTAGATCAAAAAACTGCAAATAATATGGTCAAACCGTTTATATCTTTTGTTATGAAATTTATGTTATATAAATGTTTCCGCTATAAAAAAAATTTGCGTTGACTTTTATACTCCTCTTTTTAATAATATTGACAATAATAAATATGAGACTTACTTTGCGCGCAAAGTGCTGGATTCGGTGATTCTAGAATTCGACCGCTGGGTTGTGGTTGAAATTGGGCAGAGGACAACGTCACCAAAGCAGTAAGAAGTACGAATGTTATCATTTTTCTTCTTTTTACGCCACGGTCACTAAAGAAATATGAAATTAATGTACATGAACATAATTTCCATGATCTGTTCTAATTTAAAGAAATTTATTTTTAGCCTATTGTGATCATTAGTGCTTTCTTCGTTATCTGTGGATTTACATAAATGTCCGAACTTTCATGAAGAAGCAATTCTTAAACCGGTTTCGTGATGCCAATATTATACAGGGTGGTACCTTACGCTCAATCTTTTTTTTGTGTGACATAAATATTTCAACTAGTGCCAGTTTTTAATTTTTCTTGCAAATAATAATATTAAAATATAATATCGATTATACAAAATCCATTCGCAATAATTTTACTGAATGTTAGTAAATAAATATTGCAATTTTTTAAATATTAATTACATTGATTAAAATTACTTTGTAATAATTTAATTAATTCGTAATAATTTGAAATTTAACATTTAATATTTTACATAATGAATACAGAATGATGTAATCTTGATATAATCTAACTTCTTACTATAAATCATCAAAATATAATCTTAACTGCATAACATTCACATATTAAATTAATTTACTACGATCAGCCTGCGATCGAGTGTTTTCTTTGTTAAACTTACCTTTTTTTCTTGTAATCGATTTTCTTGTAATCGATGATTGAACAGTTGAATATCTCCACCAAAGAACGTCAAAAGGACGAATATTCACTGATGTTGTCTTGCAGACGTTCTGCAAAGAACTGCAATACTTTCTTGGCAGGCACCCCTATATATACACAAGGAGGACACGTCGTGTCAGTACTTTTACCACCCGCTGAATAACGTTTTCGAGAGACGGGTCTCGCCCATCACGAAGACTTGGACGCTGTACGTTTCGTGAACTGCTCGTTCCCTCTTTCTTTCCCTCTTCTGTAAGGAGAACCGTGCTTGGGCGTGGAGACGTGTTTCCAATGATATTTCAAGTGATGCTCAAAAACTCTTCCGTCCTCGATGCGGAAAGGATCTTTTCTCCAAAAAATATGGAATATTGGAAGAATTCTGCCTTAAAAAAAAAAAAACTTTCCTTCTATTATTGTGGCAGCAATTGGACATGAAAGCGGACAATATACGCGTGATGACATTTGGATTGCAGAATATACTCCTAAAAATAAAATGAATAGAATAGTTATTGCAACCACGAAGAGATTTAAAACCCAGAACCATTACATGCATCATTTGAATTTAATATGGTTCTAATTCCGAGTTCTTTGCGCCTTACAATAGTTTCTAAAACACACAATTATTTGGATGTCCGCTTTCGATTTTCACTTATTTGCTATTGTTAATTAAACTGTGAATAATTATTTATATTGAATATAGTCAATATTTAGTGAATGTATGCAAAGTTATTATATATTGATCATATCGTCTGGAAACGCTTTAAGACCGCAATATATCTAATTTTTTTCATGTTACTGTGTTTATCCATTTATAATCATAAGTGATTCATAAATTTTTATCATATTGAATTCTAATCCGTAGCCAAAATTGCTCCATCACATCAGGTTTAGATAGAGATATTTTAATTTAAAAATGCCTGAAATAAGCCTTTTTGACACTTTTAGAATATCTCGGAAATTTGACGTAATGAAGCAATTTAGCTACGGATTTGGTTTTAGCATGCTGAAAACTTTCAGGATTATATGGCATACTGCCATTTTTGGATAAAAAAAAATGTTTTTTTGTAGGCTTGTATAATTAATTGGTTATTTCTCATCACATTAGCTACGTTCAGCAGAGAAAATTAATCTGCAGTTTAGCGATTTTTTAATATGATTCTTGCCTTTAGTTCTTTCCAAAATCCAAGTATACAGGAACCAATTATATTAAAGAATAACTAAGTGTTAATTGATGATATAATTTTTTCCGCAGCCAAAATCCCAATCCAAAAAACAAATTTTAAAGAACACTTTCATAAGTCGAGAGTCTGAAGATAACATATAATTTCTCTAAAATAAATTCAAGAGAATTTTCTACTGAAACATTTTCAGATTTCAAAATAAAATTATCTTTAAAGTTCAATTTTCGCAGATTATATGAAAAGTGGAAAGTAAAATCTTTGTTTGCCAATGCTGAGTGAAAGGGGAGTAAAGTATACGAAAGCATGAAAATTGAAATAACGCTGCGTCAAAAATTCTCGGAAAAAGCATACATTCCATAATACCCGCAAATATGTAGAATTGATTAACGGCACGATCATGTTTGCATGTTTGTTCAACAGGACCGTTTGACTGCGTTTGACATGATGACTTTGCGAGAAAACGTAGACTTTCGCTAACACGCCCGTTGAATTTTAAGCGATTCGTCCAGACATTTTTACGGGACCAAATAAATGTTAAGGCGCGTGATCGGCTTATGCTTCATCCTTAGATCCTGAGAATTTTTCATTATGTGAACGTTTAATTTCTGCAAATTCTTACCCTACACAAATTTAATTAGAATTAAAATAAAAATTTAGAATTAGAATAAAAATATTGCTTATTGAAGTTGTCCGCATGAACTTAAAATCAGAAATAATTTTAACAAGATATTTGATGATTTTTTTTTAGAAAAGATAATTTGAGTTTCAAAAAATGATATTAAAAATATATAGACATATTGGCGCTAATTTCAATTTAGTCTTTTGTTATCAAATAAAATTAACCATTGGCTTTCCTTTGTTTCTCGATTGATGCGCTTAAATAATGTACATGATATAACATCATGTAAGACAAGGATATTAGAAATCAGGGACTCGGACTAAAATGAAATTTCCGGTTACAGTCATGGTCAGAGGCTACTCAATTTCGGTTCCGATTCCGGTCTTTTTATCGGATAATGGTTTCGATCTTTTTTGATTCCGGATCGGAAACGTCCGAAATCCAAATGGTTTCAGCTCTTTTATTAACAATGATATATGAGCATAACCATTTAAATTTCAATTTTTTTTTGTTATAGTTACGGTTTTTTGTTATGATTATCTATTATAGAAAAAGGTACCCAGCAAATGAGAATGGATTAAAATGGATTGAAATTTTTTTCTATCCGAATGCGTATTTTAAATAGCGAATACTTTTTTTTTTGGATTTAATTGAATTCAATTGAATTCAATTGGATGCAATTGGATTCAAAATTTGCATTTCCTATTCAAAATTTTGAATTGAAGTATTTACAATGTGTATGTTATGCAGAAAAAGCTAATATTATTTTTAGATTGAAATGCATAGAGATATGCTCCATGCATTTCCTATAAACGAATAAAAACGCATTCAGGATTGAAAAGCATTCCTTTTTATATTCGTGAATCAATATTTCTAAAATCTGAATCCATTTCAATTCATTTAAATCCATTCTCCATTTGCTGACTAATATAATAAGTATAAATTGCATATAAAAATTCATGTTTATTGAAAGAAACATTTTTTAAGAGGATCTTTACGTTTGAGAGCCGATTTTAAAGGAATTTTTTAAGAATTTTTTAATGGAGTTTTTTCTTAATGAGTGGATTTGTAATTCTCGCCTGAACTAGGATAATTAATATCACATGCATATCTGTAAATATTCAAAATATCTACAGTTTGAAAAAATGATTTGAATTTTACTCATTTTTTCCTATTATTTGATCTTCCAAAAAAAATAAAAAAAATTAACGTATTAAACTATTAATTCAGGCGATAATAATATATTAATATGTTTCTCTAAGTATAACCGTAAAAGTCGGACTAATAGTTTTTTTGGAATCATGATCACCATATACGAAAACATGATTTCGAAAAAAAACGTGTTTAAAGTTTTGAAACATTTAATAGACTTTGTCCACTGTTTTCTAATAGGGACTCGGACAAGATCGAAACCGATAACCGCTCAAAAAACGAGAATGGATTGAAATGAATTGAAATGGATTCAGATTTTCAGAAATATTGATTCACGAATGTTAAAATGAATGCTTTTCAATTTTGAATGCATTTTTATTCGTTTATAGGAATTGCATGGAGCATATTTTTATGCCTTTCAAAATAATGTTCAATTCAAAATTTTGAATAGGAGATGCAGTTTTTCAATCCAATTGAATCTAATTGAATCCAATTGAATTCAAAAATAATATTAGTTTTTTCTGTGCATTGTGAATACTATTCAAAATTTTGAATAGGAAATGCAGTTTTTCAATCCAATTGCAACCAATTAAATCTAATTGAATCCAATTAAATTCGATTCTCGTTTGCGGACTGTAACCGTTATTTTATTTAGTACAAGTACCGCTCCGTTTTCCGTTAGAAACGAAAGTGACTTAGAAGGGAACAAAACTTTCCAGCAAACGAGAATGGATAAAAATGGAATGAAATTTTTTTCTATCGAATACATATTTTAAATAACGAATACTTTTTTTGATTTAATTGGATTCAATTGGATTCAATTAGATTCAATTGGATGCATTGGATTGAAAAACTGCATTTCCTATTCAAAATTTTGAACAATATTCACAATTGTATTTGTGTGCAGAAAAAATTAATATTATTTTTAGATTGAAAGGCATAGAGGTATGTTCCATGCAATTCCTATAAATGAATAAAAATGCATTTAGAATTGAAAAGCATTCATTTTAACATTCGTGAATCAATATTTTTGAAAATCTGAATCCATTTCAATTCATTTCAATTTCTCATTTGCTGGGTTGCACCATCTAGTTTCGGTTCGATCCCAGAGTCCCTGTTAGAAATCCAGCAAACGAGAATGGATTAAAATAAATGCATTTTTATTCATTTATAGGAATTGCATGAAGAATTGCATACTTCTATGTCTTTCAATCTAAAAATAATATTAACTTTTTCTGTGTGTGTATTGTGAATACTGTTCGATTCAAAATTTTGAATAGGAAATGCAGTTTTTTAATCCAATTGAATCCAATTGAATTCAAAAAAAAGTATTCGCTATTTAAAATACGTATTCGGATAGAAAAAAAATTTCAATTCATTTTAATCCATCGTTCTCGTTTGCTGGGAAATGACAGTGAACAGAATCTATGTGTATATGAGTCTGCAGTGACGCTTGCTTAATAAATAATTTCAGCAGATTTAATAAAAAAAGATAATAAAAATTTGTTTTTATTTTTCATTGAAATGATAACAAAATTATAAAAACAAAATGAAGGGAAAAAAATGTTTGTCAATTGATTTAATTTCTGTTTCAATAAATTGCTTATTATGTATGTATCTTCGTTGTATCATAAATCATTAATCTTTATGTAATCAATATCTATTGTTTAACTTACTTTCCATGTGAAACAACTAAAACATCATCCATGATCCACTCGATTCATTTCAATCCGCAAATGATCTCTACTACAATATTTTCCAAACGGCCATGTTTCATTTTTCAAAGCAATTGTATTATCACACTCGACATTATCGACCGTCAGTAAATATGATCGCCAACTATATCGACTAGCCGGATAACGTATGCGCGTGCGCGCTCGTAAGTCTAATGTTTTTTTTACTCCAAACAAACGCTCCGATGATTGTATATGTTTTCGTGGGACCATTGCGAAGTATATTAGAGTACACGGACACACGCGGCGTTTTATTTCCTGCTTCCGAGGACGAGGTGGATAATCGCTGAGTAATCCGGCCGGTCGTTTGATCGATCAGCAGTGTGTTGCGTAGAGGAGCAACAAGTCGCCTGCCTCTCATCATCAGCGCGCCTGTGGTCGCGGTACTTTCGTTGCACGAGCGTGGATACAACATGTCCGCTACAACCCGGGTCGGTGTGGTCCCCGGGATCTCGTACTACGCGTGCGGCGCGATACGATGATGCGCGCGCGACGCATACGAGCTTAGGGGGTAAACGCGATGCGTCCACGCGCTACGTCGACGACGGCGTACGACGATCTCGCGCACAACGACGACGACGACGGCGACGACTTTGTATACGCACTGTACGACGATGACGGATCCGGAACTTTGCCGGCTATGCGCCGAGACCAAGGACAGTCTCATCGGGATCTACGATGCCGAAGGCCAGAAGCTCGCGATCGAGGCCAAGATCGCGAAATGCCTGCAGATACAGGTACATGCAGTTATCACAGTCAACCGGCAGTTCTATTTCCTTGGTGAAAACCATCTGTCTGATCTAAGAAGACGAAAATGAATGTATTTTATTGAATGTAACTATTGTTACACAGTTTCTCTTTGAAAGAAAAAATTTTAAATATTAAGAATAAAAATCTGAAATAATATATTATAATAGATGCGTTTCATTTCACGCGTAGTGCGTATGATATATCATTTATCCTTGTTGTTCATCAAATATTAAAGAAAGATAAAACGATACATTATGCGCATCATGCATGAAACGGAACGCCCAATATATTCTTTTATTTTGTTATATTTCTGTATTTAAGAAATCTAGATTCTTTAAAATTCATTTATTTATTCAATTCCTGAACGAAAACTGTCTTTTTCGAAAATTTAAAAAATAGAGATATTAGATCAAACAAACTTCAATTTTATGCATAATTCTTTTATATTAGAAACTTAATAAATTTTGCAAAGATAATGTTTAAGTTTATATTTCATTAAAATAATAAAATAAAAGTTTTTATTTAAGAAATAATTGATTTGTAAACTCAATTTCCTTATTTTGTAAATTATACTACTGATATATTTTTATTTGTAATAATTATTACAATTGTGCAGGTTGTAATAACAGATGGCTTGCCACTCATGGTTTGCATAGACTGCTGCGATTCATTGAACCAATGTAATGAATTCTTTGAGAAGACAAATCAAGCACAAATATCTCTAAGACAATTGCTAATAGATTCAAAGTCTGAACCACAACCGACCGAACCAAATATAGATTGTGTTGAGGAGACCGTAGAGTTTCCAAAGAACGAAGCTAACAATAAGGAGGAGATTGTCCAGTGTCAATTATCTGGCAATTATATTAATGAAACAGTTAATATCTTGAATAATTCTTACTTCATTGAGGGATGTAATAAAAACGCGAATTCCGAAACTCAAGAGATGCAAGATAATGCAAAACAGAAGAAGTGTAAGCTACAGATAAAGAAGAGCTCTCCCAAACAAACTAAGAAAAAATTAAAAAAAAAAGGTCAAATACAAAAAATTGAAGAAGAATCTGAGCTTGATATACCTTCTCAAGTAGACAAGGAACAGAATGATGTCGCAAATGAAGTCGTAGATAATTATATGCCTGGTAAGATTAATAATTTATAAAAATAAATAATTTATAAAAAATGTGTTTTTTTTTATTATTTGTTTTATTTCTTAAAAGTTGTCATGTATACATATATATAATATATATTAGGTGTG
>NW_017259490.1:2675119-2690864 GCF_001594045.1 Atta colombica | reverse complement strand
ATATATATATATGTATATAATTAATGTTATAAATCTATCATAAATCTAATATAATATGTACTTTTAAAGTAGAGACAGAATCAAATTTAGAAATAAGAGAAACACGAACGATAGAGTCAACAAAGCATGGAAGAAAAAAGGCAGAAGGTTTGGAGAGATATCCTTGGTTATGTACAGATTGTAATGACAAATTACCATCTCTAGAAGCATTAGAGGAGCATCACGAAATGGTGCATAATCAGCAAGCCAAGTATATGTGTGTGCAATGTTGTAAGGTTTATGATAAATATTATGGATTTCTTACTCATGTTAAAAGGCATAAGAATAAAGCGAAATTCAGGTAAAAATTATTTGCTGTTATATCAGGATTGTATAAGAACTTTGTGTATTCGTATATTAATATAATTTAATTTATTTTTAGCTGTGACGATTGTGGAAAATCATTTGTACATAAAAAAGTATTAGACTCTCATAAGACAATTCATAGCGAGGAACGGCCATATGTGTGCCAAACTTGCGGTAAAGCTTTTAGGCAGCAAAGTGCTTTATGTATTCATAATCGATGCCATTTGCCTGAAACTATGAAGAATAGATTTCCATGCGACCAATGTGATAAAAGGTATAACCTATTTTTTTTAAATTACACATTTTAGAAAATTTTTATATGTTAATAAAAAAGTTTACTTTTTTAGGTTCTCGACAAAACCAAATCTTGTAACACACAAACGTATTCATTCTGGTGTCAGAAACTTTACGTGCGATCAATGTGGTAAGAGCTTCATACAAAAAGGAAATTTAGAAGCTCATTTCCTAACTCATTCACCAGATAAGCCATACAATTGCTCTCAATGTACAAAAGCGTAAGTAAAAATATACATATTCTTTTTTTTTCCTTAAATCTATAATTAAGTTTAATATGTTTAAAATTTTTTACAAGTTTGATATTCTTAAAAATTTTAATATTTTTTCATTTAACAATTGAATGAAATTTTAGCTGCCTCTTTCATATTTAATACACTTCAGAATAGCATAAAAATATTATTATCATGATGATGAGATGATAAACCATAGAAAAAGTTAGAAATGAATTCGGAATCTAAGAATATAAACTTCCAGATTTAAAACACCCTTACAATTGAAAAAACATGAAACAGTACATACTGGGGCTAAGCCGCATCAATGTGCTGTATGTGGACGAACTTTTAGAGAGAAAGGAACCTTGAGAGAACATCACAGAATTCATACCGGTGCAATGCCGTTTACCTGTGAATTCTGTGGAAAGTGCTTCCGTTTCAAAGGGATATTAACTGTAAGTTATCATTATGAAATCTAATTACACTTTGCTCTACTTAATGCGATTATTTCACATTCGCAGACACACAGGCGACAACACACCGGAGAGCGTCCATACAGTTGTTTGGAGTGTCAGCATCATTTTACGAATTGGCCAAATTATAACAAACACATGAAACGTAGACATGGAATTAATACTTCTCATACTAAGCATCTAACCAATAATCAACAATTGCAACAGCAGCAGTCGACAGAACAAACGCAAACTCCAATACAACAGCAGTCTGCTGAAGAGGATCCACTTCCAATACCTCAAACAGAATCAACGACAGTACAAGTAGATATACATGTTTTTATAATTTTTTATTCGTTAAGTATTGTTTGTTTTATTGCATCACAATCCTAAGTGGGTCAAAGGTTTCAAATTGATTTCATTATAATTTTTTTTAGAAACTTTCAAATAGTGAATATTTAAGTGCCTTTAAAGTTAAGTAGCATGTAATTTTATCATTTAGATGTTGAATTATTAATAACATTCTATTTTATGTATGTACATCAATAATAATTAAAGTAATAATAATTGAAAAAAATATAAGCTAAATCACATTTTATTCAAGATAGACTATATTAAATTGAAAAATGTATGAGAAAGCGCAAATCTTATTGTTTAGATAATTTACAGCTGTTTGCAAGCAGCATTAACGCAAAAGATTATTTCAATGTTGTATTTTTACAGGTAATACAAGCAGTTCCTCATGCTTCAGCATCACAACCGATAGTCATCCAAGCTATTCCAACAACTGCTATACAAACTTTCCAAACGGATGTCACTAGCACTGTCCAAGAAACGGTATTCAGAGATCGAAACACATATTTCAATACAGTGCCAGGATTACAAAACTTTTTGCCAACGAACTTGCCGTATAACTTTTACAGCATTCCTAATGTTACGGAAAATGATTTAATTCAACATAGGTAAAAGTTAAGATGAAACTTGAATAAAGACGACTATGTTTTTGTGCCAATTGATTAAAATTGGAAAACATGCGACACACAATAACGTATTAAACATATAAAATTTCTAAATTTCTAAATTTGTTTATTTTATGGTCTAAAAATAAGATTCTTATTGTTTAGACATGCAAACAGAAAAATCAATAATTATTTAAATAATTAGTTCGCATGTCATAATTAAATTATGTTATAATTTAAATAATTAGTTCACATGTAATCCACAGAATCTAAAAGCTAAAAGATTGGAACAAAAACATGGGAACTAGTTAAATGCATAAGTATATAAATAGTATCAGCCTTTTGTATAGAATCAGACAAAATAATTATATACGTTTTATATTGTACCATTATTAGTATTGATAATACTAGATCATTGTATATATATATACACTTGTTTAATCATTAATTATCAAATATACTTGGTGAACACATTTCGTAAAAATTTTTATAATAAAAAATGTATATTGTATTTCCCCAACTCATGTATACTACAAATGTTTGTGTTCTCATTGTGACTTTTTACGATATCTAAAATTTTATTTTCAAATTTTCCAAGTTTTTACATAATTTATGCATTATCCAATACTGGTATAAACATTTTACATTATTTATCAAGTCAATTATTGAATCTTGCTCTTCTTAGCTCGATAACTAGACAGTGGAGAGTTCCCTAGCAGGGTTGAAGATCACGTGTAGGATTAATGCTAGATATCGAGAGGGAGGGAGACTCGTATCGCTCAATACCGTATCTACATGACTACATGTCGAAATCTGATTGCACAAGCATAAGTATTAACATCTGCTTTTTTATCACGGAGCGGAAATTAGTTTGAAACATCACGTCATAGGTAACGTACATTTTCGGGCGAGCTGCTATTTTTTGTCGAATAATAATTCTCATATTTTTCGAAATACAAAAAGAGATCCTTATAAGAATTCCGGCGGATTATACCGTATATAACCTAAGAGAATCAGTGATTAGAATGGATTTTTACGATGTTACTCATTGCATTTTCGACATGGATGGTTTATTACTAGGTGAGAACATTTTGGATTGTTGTAAATAATATTTACACAATTTTATATTCTATAACGATTTCTGTATTAATTGACCCAACAAACGAGAATGGATTAAGATGAATTAAAATTTTTTTCTATCCGAATGCATATTTTAAATAGCAAATATTTTTTTTGGATTTAATTGGATTTAATTGGATTCAATTAGATTCAATTGGATGCAATTGGATTGAAAAACTGCATTTCCTATTTAAAATTTTGAATTGAACAATTCACAATGTGTGTGTTGCACAGAAAAAGCTAATATTATTTTTAGATTGAAAGGCATAGAAATATGCTCCATGCAATTCCTATAAATAAATAAAAATTCAGGATTGAAAAGTTCATTTTAATATTAGTGAATCAATATTTCTGAAAATCTGAAAATTTATTTCAATTCATTCCAGTTCATTCTCGTTTGTTGGGGAAATTTCACCGTGTCATTGTGCTACTATACAATATGATGACATAAAGATTATGCGTTTCGCGGGTTTTCTCCGTGTCCAGATCCATTCTTGGAATGCCAATGTTCCGTGAACCTTGCAGTTCATCAGAGCGAGGAGCAGTCTGTATGATACTGTATCAAACACATAATCTTTATATAGAAAGCACTCGTGGAAGTTTCAAGAATATGATGACATATTTTTGTAATGACATCAATTTCTTTTGACGATCGTGACATTGAGATATTTACAGAAATGTATTTTTTTAAATAATTTATATTAATTTATTCAATTTTCTTTATAACGTGATAGATACAGAATCCATATATACAATGGCGTACAACCATGTCACTCAGGAATATGGGAAAACGTATGGCTGGGAGCACAAAGCGAAAATTATGGGTAATAAAACTACCGAAGCTCTGCAAACTTTAATAGAAATGTTACAGCTTCCGATTACAGTGCAATCATTTGAAGATAAGCTCGCTCCTATATGCAAAGAAGTATTTCTTCAATGTAATCTTATGCCAGGTAAATTATATATATATATAAGACGAAAGTGAATCAGCATTGTATTCTGATTGATTTTAATTGTATGTAGGTGCAGAAAAATTGTTGCAGCATCTTAAAAAGAATAATATACCTATCGCACTAGCTACAAGTTCAAGCGAGGAGAGTAGCGATTTAAAAACTCAAAAATGGAAACACTTATTCGATCTATTCAATCATAAAGTATATGGTGGTTCTGATCCAGAAGTTATCCGAGGAAAACCACATCCAGATATTTTTTTGATTGCTGCAAAACGTTTCCCTGATAATCCTGATCCTTTAAAGGTTTGTTGTATATTTCAATACATATTTTATATATACGTTCTTAAATCAAAATTCAAGTAAAAAATTATTTATTTATCTGTATATAGTGCCTAGTCTTTGAAGATTCACCGAATGGAGTACAGGCTGGTATTGCTGCTAAGATGCAAGTGGTAATGGTGCCAGATCCTCAGCTTCCTAAACACCTCACCAACAACGCAACGTTAGTCTTAGAAAGTTTGGAAGACTTCAAGCCAGAAGACTTCGGCCTACCATCATTTATAGCATAAAAATATAATTAAACCATTTTCCTTCCTATATACAAAGAAAGTATAGATTGTAAAACAAAATATTAGAACATATTAGACCCTTATAAATGAGGCAAATAATTGTTGGCGAAAATCAGAAAAAGCCTGCAGGCAGGTTTTAATCATTAATTAGCATTAATAAAGTCTGACTGATGTACATAGATCTGATTTGAAAAAAGAAAAGATAATATTATGTTCTGCAGATATATATTTTCATATAGCATATGGAAATTATCACTGCCTGAAATCGAAAACGTATATGAGTGCACATATCGCAAAAGATAATTCTTCGTTTCCTTCCATGTTTATTAATAGAATGAAGTTCCAATTATACATAAATGTTTCGTGCCATATATTTATTAATAGCATGAAGTTTTAATTATAGATATATTTATGTATCGATTATATTTACTAAACGTTAACTCTTAAGTTAACGACCAGAAAGTATTAACTAATCGGACAGACTTATTTTTCAGACAAAATTTAAAATAAAATACAAAGTTTAATATCGTAAAGTGATAATAAAATTTATGTTTAGCAAAGTTCTTCGAATCAGTAAAACACTTAACACCGCAATATTTAAAAAAAAAGATAGCAAAAATAATACTTTTGACTGATTTTTTAACTCTCCCTTGTCTTTGAGTCTTAAAGTGTAGAGAATATTGCACATGTTCTATAAAATATTAGTTGTTTAATGTATAAAAATTAGATACACAAAGAAAAAGTAAATATCTTGTTGTGAGAAGATAATTCTTTGTGCAATTTTTTTTAAATAAAATTTTAATTAAATATTTTATTAATAAATCTTTAATAAATTAGTTTATATCTTTCTTTCATATACATATATTAACATGCAGTATACATAAATATTGATAAAAAAATTATTATCAAAATCAGACAGATTCCTATCAATGCCTTCTTTCATTTGATACAACTATTTTATTAAAACACTATACATATTATAATACATACAAGATTAACACAATAAAATATATCTATTTTTGAGATGCCAATTCTTGAACTCTTCCAAGTATCTCTTCGGACTTCAGATTTGATAGAGGCATGCACCGTTCTACGCCATATTCTGCAAAATTAATAATTTACAGGGATTATGATTATATAATTTATGAGAATTAAAACTGCATTCCGTTATTCATTGCATGTATCGAAAATCTATAGTATACATAATGTAAATTATGGATTTTCAGTATGGAGTGATAATGGAACTAGCTTAAATAAACAATATTTATATTAGAAAAAAGAAAAACAAATGTAAACAATTTGTAAATCAACTTGATATTAGATATGCTTTCTATTTAGGAGACATAATCGACACAAATGTCATTCTAATTTTGTTATTTACAGAATGCCAAGGATAGCAAGCCATTTTTGTCGATTATGAGTGCTTTCCATTTAACACAAGTTGACACAAGTATTGTTCTATGTCACTCTCTGAATGTCAAGAAAGACAAAACAACATTTGTGTTGATTTGTGTCATTAAATGGAAAGCATCCTTGTTTCCTAAAGAAACATAATTGATATTGTGTCTTAGATTTTTTACATACCGTAACGCGCATACAGCTTCGGCTCAATCGATGAGCATTCTCTGATTAAAACGGGAAATCTTGGATTATTTTTCTTTAATGGTACATACTGTTGCTCGATGAAGTCTCTGCAAGGGTCATACACAAAAATTAACAGATTGTAATTAAATTGGATCGCTGACAGAACGTCCGCCTACGTCGTGCAACTTTTTTTTTACCTAACGCCTTGACTAGATTTGGACGTTTGACAAAGAAGAATCCTCAACTCTTTCAAGTGTTTTCCGAATTTTACAGTAGCCATTTTTTTATAACTAAGAACTTGGAAAAATATAAATCACTTTCATCACAATTTCAACCATACACAATTTTTTGTTTGGTTAAGTTAGGTTAGGTTAGAATTCCGTTGTTATATCATTGTTTGATTCACTAGAAAGTCTAGAGACTTTTAGGCCACATCACAGACTCTTGCATAACGCATAATGCATAGTGTATAAGGAAATTAATCAAAATTCTTCTTTTCTATGGAATGGGAGGAAAGAAAAGATTCTGATTAGAACCATTCCACAAGCTTGCATAGCCGCATAAACATATGCATAAAGAAAATTATCCAATCACATTTCTATCATAAGGTCAAACGTAAAATACGATTGGATGATTTTCTTTATGCATATCTTTATGTGGCTATGCAAATTTGTGTGGAATGGCTTCTAATTGATTCGTTTATACAATATGGTTGTGGTCAAAATCTCGCTACAAATGCTTTAAAGCATTTGATGGACCAATTAGAAGAAAGAATTTTATAAATTGACCAGTTAAAAAACGCTTCAAAGTGTTTGCAACGCATCGCGTTTATTTAATACCCTATGTATTAAATAAAAGTCTGGGTATCAATGAAACTTTTTTCCTAGGATGAAAAGTGAAAAGTGAAAATTTTCTCCATTAACTTCAATGGTTGAAATTTTCACCTTTCACTTTCCATCCTAAAGATAAAGTTTCATGATTGATACTCTGGACATTTTCAACTCTTTCCTGATAGGATAATCTTGAACTAAACAAACATGGCGAAACATTACAATTAGAAATTTCGTTTCAAATATACGACTTACATACATAATGTATCAATTGTTTTATCCTTCTTTAATATTTGGTAAATATTATAAAGGTAAAATGATATATCAGTGTATATTATATGTGAAACAAAACGCACACATAATTTAATAATTAATTCCAAGGAACAATTAAAATCAATAAAAATCAAAATGACAACAAAATGGATTTATTTTGATACTAAAAATCAATAAAGAATCAAATTTTATAACAAAAAAATCATTTTCATGTACATACGTTTATTTTGACTTTCTCTTGATTTGATGTGTTCTTTAGAAGAAAGATCTTTATTATATAAGATACTGAGTTTATTTATGGATAAATGCTAGAAATTTATGGGCATAATTTAAAAAAACAATAGGTCATTTTGAAGGGAATTTAATAAGCTTTAAAATAATATTATATAAAATTTAATTCAAATTCCAATCTTTTTGAAAATTAAAGAAATGTAAAAAGTGAGCAAATCGCATAGTCGAAAAATTGTGCTCCTAATATGGCCTGAGAAATCGATAGTAAAACGCAAAGTATATCAGTATTGCAATTAAGAACTTTATTTAAAGTTCTTTAATACAAACAACACAGCTAGTGTGTGCAAAAAATAAGTATACGATACATTATATCCAGAATTCATCTTCTAATTGAAATTAAGCTAATCATCGCCGAAATAGACATTTGACATTTATTCCGATTGTCTTTTTTGTTATTGTACAATAACATACTTTAACAACGATTTTCACTATGATTTAGGAGAATGGGTTATTTCATATTAGAAATACTCTAGATATCTCATATTACGATTTCCATGCCTTTGATTTGACGATTTTACGAAATCTAATTTCTGTAATTAAGTAATTTAACATATTCCGTATTTTTCTATTAGTACGATATCTTATTTTAATTACATTATAAAGAATTTATTATCAAATATTTATTTATTAAACAAGGCTTACAATGATTACAGGCATGATCTAATGAATTTTCTACTAAATAATTTTCAATCCAAGAGAAATAAATTCATGGTGGAACCAATAGATAGCGTTTATTAGTTTAACAGACACATCGCTATCTTAGGCGCTTATCTCATAATAGGAGGCTTTCCTTTATATTTATATATAATAATATAATAACTACTATTTAAATAAAGCTACTTTATTACAGACTCGTTAATTACAAGGTGATGAAATTACTTATTTCTTTTCAAATCAAGCAACTATTATACATTGTAATAATACTATAAATATATATCTTAAATACCATTGTTAGTATAAGCGATATTATTATATAAAAAAATAATATTTAGACAGTATTATATCTTTATCAATAGAGACAATTAATTTAATTACATATACTTGATATGTAATAACTGCGGTTATAAAAATATTTTATAAACGATTTCAAAGATCGTTTCAAATTACATAATATTATATGGATTATTTTTCAATACAGAAGAATAACATATCACGTGGATTCTGTTATAATATATAAATACATAGCTTCTAAACAGCTTCTATTAAGAAATTATTAAACATTATAGCATTAGAAATAATTGAAAATACCTAAAAACTTATTTACGAATGGCAGTAACAAGTAAAAATAATATTTTTTTAGAAAGTTTATGCAGATAAATGTTTTTTTATTATATTTTTTTTTGATTGATTGGATGAAGAGTTGATCATTAAAGTTGATGCTCTTTTAAAAAAACAATTTTTTAAAAGTATCTAAATATCCTTGAAGTTCATTTTTACGCTTTTCTATCAGTTTTAATTGCATTTGAAGTTTTCGGATCATGATCAAAATTAACGTCCGAGAATACACTTTTATAATATACTTTAGAATACTTTTATCTGAAACAGATTAATTGAAAATGTTTGATAACAAGTATAATTTCTTATATCATAATTCTTATCATAATAATATCAATTTCTTATATCATAAGCTTAGATTTTAAAATGCGCGTCACGGTATTATCCGATTTTACGTAATTTTTTTCAAAAATAGATGCAAACATAATTATTAATTATGATTAACAAACATTAATTATTAATATCATTATTAATTATGATTATATAAAGTTGAAATAATTTATATCCAGTGCAATAGTTTTTATTCGAAGCGCGTCACAATTAAAGCTTTATTAATTTGATAGTTGATAAATCAATAAATATGTATATTTAAAATTAAAAAATATACTTTATCAATTTATTCATCATAAAAAACATTCCGAAGAATAAATGTTATTATTACAATTGTAGTAAGTCCTCTATAAAGACAAAATAATATAATCATGATTAATTTGTCTTTATAATTGAAAATATGATTGAGACTATATTTACAAAGAGAAAAGTAATTACTTTAATTTTATAGTTTCAAAGTTGTTCAATATGTAGTCAAGGATCAAATTGTTATTCGAATGCTTATTAAGAATAGACTTGAACATAAGAAAATGATTCTTTTGAAATAATGTGTTGAAGTAATGTAATATTTAAATAGTTGATGATAATATTAGAATTTTCAGCACAATTCAAACTGTTCAACAATTTTTCCTTTTCTGAATCTGACTTTTGATATATTTGATATATTCCAATTTTTTTTATACATTTTATCCCAAGTAGTCTTATTGGCTGCTATCAAACCAATACAATACGTAAATTCATTCCACTCTGGTGAAATGCTAAAAAATATATAAGTGTCTATCAAGAAAAGATATATGCATTTAATTTATATATGTATTAGGTGTACAATTTTGCTTCCGCCGTTTTTTTTCCGAAATTCGAGGCTTTATTGTAAAAAACTGGTTATACATTTATGATTCAAAGTATTGTCCATCGCTGGCCACTACTTTCTCCCATCTTTCGGGTAGCGTACGAATCCCGCGTCGAAAAAACTGGTCATCTTTTGAGGCTATCCACGAATCGATCCAATTTTTTACTTCTTCATAAGACCGGAAGTGCTGGTCAGCCAGGCCGTATGCCATTGATCGAAACAAGTGATAGTCAGAGGGAGCAACGTCTGGAGAATACGGCAGGTGGGGTAGGATTTCCCATTTCAACGTTTCCAAGTATGTCTTGACCACTTTCGCAACATGGGGTCGAGCATGCTGCAAAATCACTTTATCGTTGTATTGCGGCCGTTTGTCTTTCAATGCTCGGCTCAAACGCATCAATTGCGTTCGATACCGATCGCCTCTGATTGTTTCAGTCGGTTTTAACAGTTCATAATATACTACGCCGAGCTGGTCCCACCAAATACAGAGCATGACCTTGGAGCCGTGAATATTCGGTTTGGCCGTCGACATGGAAGCATGGCCGGGAACTCCCCATGATTTTCTGCACTTGGGATTACCGTAATGAATCCATTTTTCGTCCCCAGTCACAATACGATGCAGAAATCCCTTCCGTCTTTGCCTTTCAAGCAGCTGTTCACAAGCAAACAAACGCCGTTCAACATCTCTCGGCTTCAATTCGTACGGCATCCAATTTCCTTGCTTCTGAATCATTCCCATGGCTTTGAGGCGTTTTGAAATGGCTTGTTGAGTCACTCCCAATGATCGTGCCAATTCTTCTTGATTTTGACACGAGTCTTGCTCAAGTAATGCCTCCAATTCTGCATCTTCGAAAACCTTCTCTCTTCCACCGCTATGCCGGTCTTCGACGTCAAAATCACCGTTCTTGAAGCGTTGAAACCACTCACGACACGTTCTTTCACTAATAGCGGCCTCATCATAAGTATTTGAGAGCATTCGATGAGCCTCAGCCGCAGATTTCTTCATATTGAAGCAAAAAATTAAAACCTCCCGCAAGTGACGAGAATTTGGCTCGTAAACTGACATTTTCAATCGAGAATAACTTTATGATACAGACACAAATCGACTAATGTTTCTATGGGGTTATGTTGACAGATGCCCAAATTTATTGTATGACGTCTATGATCTATTTATTTCGACTATCACTTACCACTAAAGCCATCTATAGGAAAACGGCGGAAGCAAAGTTGTACACCTAATATGATTTTTTATTTTATCAAGTATCATTATATATATTAATATTCTATATTACAACAAAATCTTTATTACAACTTTACTTTGTAAAATTAAATTCCCGTTCTGTACTACTCTTTTCCATTCTTGTACAATACTTGTTACGTAATCATTTTAGAATGAAGAAACAAATGAAAAAAGATTCTATTGGTAATGTCACTTAACAATGTATATTTTTACTTACATTATATTCATTCTATGTATTGCATTATTAGAATAACATAGAATGTTGATTGAGAAAAAACAGGAAGGAGAATGTTTGATTTGGCTATATCGATATGCACGCATTCGCGCGCGCGCACACACCACAAAAATACAATTGATGAAAAAACTGAAATTGTATAAAAGTTACCTGTAAAGTTCAGAATCCGCAAGATGTCTGTTTAATTCAAAGGCGACCATATTCTTGCAAAACTTATCACCGATGGTACATGCCTCTTTTAGTCTTACCTGTTTTATCATATAATGATCATCAGTATTTTCTAAGTATCTTATTTTTTGAAGAAGGTAGCTAAGGATTGTCATTGTAGTTTTCTTGAAATTGTGAAGCAATAATTAATTAGTTTTATATTTGGTTTATTTGGTATTTGCATTCATGGAAAGTTCAATTTGTGTGCCGGAACGATAAAAAAATTTTTATTGGATGTTTAAATATTAATGAAATATTCAAAATGTTACGCAATATATTCTTATATTCTGTACATGTTATATATGTTATATATCCTCAAATCAAACCAGTAAAAATTAATTCAGAGATTTCTTGGACTTGAAATTTCTAGGATCATTACAATTTTGCGGAATTATATAAGGAATATGTTTCGAATAAATAATGATATATGTATAATTTGAACGTTTAATAATTGAACGATAATTTGAATATGCTTTACATTCTGTAAATATTTTGCGGATAACTTTTGTTAAGAATGTTATTTAGGGATTTTGGAAACATTTTAGAAATATTTCAGGAAGAGTTAGCGTTAGATGGGATACTTCATACACTAATTATTTTAAAAGATTTTGAAGGATGAATCTTTACACAAATTTAAGACAGAAACTTCATCTGACCTCATGTGTGTGAACCGACTTAGTTTTTTTACATAAAAGAAGTCGTATTTTTGCAAAATGGCTTCTCAGAGAAATACGGTATATTACAGATATACCTTTATGAACTCTGTTATATATCTTGATATATGTAGCCTCTGTCAGGAAAAAAAAATTATTTAACGCTGATATAATTCGGAAAAATAATGGCCACCATGGTACATACGCAAATGTTGCGATATTAAAGACGATCTGCACCATATATTGACGTTTCCTTTCTCGTTGGAAAAAATGTGGTAATGAGACTTAGGGTATACGATAATCCCCACGAGATAAGTGAACATTATTGGAGAACTGTTAAAATACGTTCACATCATATAATTTTCAACGAATTCTTGTCATACTAGAGACATATTTGACAATGCCAGATATTTCACATGATGCTTTAGAAATGTTAAAGATGGCTTTCAACGCTGGTTCGTCCCAACACGGAAACGTTTACCTAGTTCCTCTAAATCCGTTGCGACCACTCTATAATTTAATAAAAGCTCTATAATTTTAGCAAATTTTCCATTTATGTTAAATGATATAAAAATTGAAAGAACACGAATTTATATTTATTGTTATAATATGATAATAATTTTTTTAAAAATAAAAACGAAAAGGCCACAATATTCTTTATTTTGAATTAAAGCTACTAATATTACATTATACATTTAATATATACACCGTAATTATATTTATATACTGATAAATGGTTTTAAATATGTTTTTAAGTAAGTATAATTGCGAAAATATGATTAGCGACGTTTTAATGAGTTTTTTAAATATTTTATAAGTTCATATTTTTAAACATTTTAATATTTGTATACTTATACATATTATTTTTTTCCTTTCTCTGTATACGGAAATATCATAAAACCAGTTTTGTGAATACTATGCTCAAATATAATGCTAATTTCATATTAAGTGTGTACAAACCGAGTGATATTGCATTTTCAAAATTAAGTGTTAAAATATCCGTTACATTGTTATAGGAATGTTCTATCTATCGGTTTATAAACTGTGTTTATAAACTGTGCTATTATCATTAATTAATGTTGTCGCCATTTCATTTACTTCTAATTCTTTGGAATGCAAACTTATGTTATTTAACAATGTATTACGAATCTCAATTTTGACACTGCATTCACCGTGAAAAGTAAAGCTGCCTTCTTCAAGATTCAGGATCAGAGAAATGTCATAGAGAAGTGTAATGAATTATTGGGTAAACGATCGATAATTTTTAAATCAATATTGGCTATTTGTGATCAATATTATATATAAACTGAGATTTAATAATAATTTCAAAAATCTCATCGATGCGTATTTGCAATGTTTTAAATATTTTTAAACTTAAAAACTGGTCATAAAAGTGTATCTTATTACAATTTTTAATGAGAGCTGCACGTAATAATTTAAGCAGAGTGACCGAAAACGTTTTCTTTACATAATCGTGTGGGATCCTTTTGTAGTTTTTCGGGTTTTGTCATTGTTCTTTAAATATTATTTTATATTTTATGTAAATTTTTATATTTTTATATTTTAACATAAATACCTATCAAATAATTTTTTTTTGACAATTTACTTTATATTACATCCATCTGCTGATTAAAATATACTGTTGAATTCCAATAATTACAATTGATTAATTACAATTATCGCAATGAGCCGTTAATATTAGAAATATATTACCATAATTGCGAATACCGTTTTATCGCGAAAGATTCACAAATATTGACTTTATAATTTCAGTATCATTGGATTATAACGAATGTATTATGTAAATATTTGTAAGGTCGGATAAATATAAAATATGTTCACATTTTAAACTGACAATGAAATATTTTTGTTCTCAGTAGCAACTTATATCGACGATTGAATATCTTGATGTTAAATCTTAACCGGACAGAACGTATTAGCTAATCGAACAATTTGGACCTCAAAGCTTTTATTAATCTTAGCAGAATTTTAAATAAAATGCAAATTTTAATATCAAAAAACAATAATTAAACTTATGCTAATCAAATAGTGCTGTCCAGCAAGAGACACATTATAACGCAGTGATCATTTCATTTTTGTTTAACATTAGCAAACAGGGATATAATTAATTGTGTTACACTTCATCAAATTTGCTTTCCTTTTAGAAGACACATAGTGCATTTGAGGAGACGCGAGTAATGTTATTTATATTATTTTCTCTTTATCACTTATTAGACATAAATAAATATAGGACACAAAACGCGCTAATAGCGATTTCTTGAACGCACCTCTGGATTGTAGCGGCGCAGTGCTTGGTGTGGGAATTAACAGCATCATAATCCGGACTCTTTTACTGATTATAAAATTTGGAAAATCTTGTCGTTCGGCGGCGACAACAAATGTTTCAACGAACACTATAATTCCTAATGGCTCCCGCACACTATACGTAAAAAAATACGTAAAAAATGCTTGCCGCACATCAAGCATTTCTGCATTCAGTGTGCAAAAGCCATAAATTAATAAGTAATTAACAATCATATAATGTGTAATTTATGTATATTTCCACATGTAATAGTTCATTACTCAAAATGTTTTTTAACATCTCTGTAACAATGCTGCAAGATTTGTGCCGTAATATGTATTATATACATTACAGTTTCTAACATCTACAATGTTGTAGCGATATTACAGCGCAATCTGCAACATTTCTGTAATATTTCTGTGCTGTATAAGGAAACTCTTAAATAAAAGTCTAGATTTTCAACCTGTTTCTTGATAGGGCAATCATGAAGAAAACAAACATGGCAAAATATTACAATTAGAAGTGAATTCCATTTCATGCATATGATTTATATAATACATTACTTTATCCTTCTTTAATACGATAAACATTAAAGATAGGATGATGTGTTGATGTATTATATGTGAAATAAAATACACACATAATTTAACGATCTGCATTTTGTTTCCAAAGAATGCACAAAAATTAATTGTAACGAAAAAAATCATTATTTTAATGTACGCCTATTTTGATTTTCTCTTGACTTGATGTGTTTTTTAGATATATATTT
>NW_017259490.1:2671140-2674913 GCF_001594045.1 Atta colombica | reverse complement strand
TATATAGGGCTTCCTTTATTACTTAATAATTAAAAATTATTACTTAGTAATTAAAAATTACTAAGTATTACAGCATTGAAAAATGTTAGAAATAATTGAAAATACCTAAAAATTTATTCACGAATGGCAGTAACAAGTAAAAATATTTTTTAGAAAGTTTAGAAAGTTTATTATATATTAAGATAAATGTATGTTTTTTATTATATTTCTTCTTGATTGATTGGCTCAAGAGTTGATCATTAAAGTTGATGCTCTTCTAAAAAAACAATTTTTTAAAAGTATCTAAATATCTTTGAAGTTCATTTTTACGCTTTTCTATCAGTGTTTTAATTGCATTTAAAGTTTCTGGGTCATGATCAAAATTAATGTCTGAAAATACTTTTATCTGAAACAGATTAATTGAAAATGTTTGATAACAAGTATATTTATAATTTCTTATATCATAATTCAATTTAGATTTTAAAATGTGCACGGTATTATCCAATTTTACAACATGATTTTTTTTCAAAAATAGTTTAAAGATGCAAACATAATTAATTATTAATATTATTATTAATTTAATTATATATAAAGTTGAAATAATTTATATTTATCGCAACAAGTGGTTTTTATTTCAAATGCGCCACAACTTTTTAGTTTAGCTTTATTGATTTGATAGTCGATAAGTCAATAAATATGTAAATTTAGAATCATAAAACATACCTTATCGATTTGTTCATCGTAAAAAACGTTCCGAAGAATAAGTTTTATTATTATTATTGTAGTAAGTTGTGATCTATAAAGACAAAGTAATATATTCATGATTAAATTTTTATGATTCAAAAAATTATATTTACAAAGAGAAATGATATTACTTGGGTTTTATAGTTTCAAAATTGTTCAATATATAATCAAGGATCAAATTGTTGTTCGAATGCTTATCGAGAACAGACTTGATGATAAAAGCATGTTCCTTTCTATGAAATAATGAAGTGTTAAATGTAATATTTAAATAATTGATGATAATATCAGAATTTTCAGAACAACTTAAACTTTTTAATAACATTTTTTTAAATTTTTCCTTTTTTGGATCTGTCTTTTGATATAATTCCAACATTTTATCCCAAGTAGTTCTATTGGCTGCCATTAAACCAATACAATACATAAAATTATGTCCTGGTAACATTCTAAAAAATTTGTCTATATCAATAAAAGATACATATATTTCATATGTATGAATAATTGTTTATTTTATCAAGTTTCATATATTAATGTTCTATGCTTTATTAAGCTACTTTACATTATAAAATTAAATTCCCGTTCTGCGCTACTTTTCCATTTTATATAATACTCGTTTTACATGTTAATCATTTTACAATGAAGAAACAAAAATGATTCTATCGATAAACCGCTTAACAATTTATTGGATATTTTTACTTACAACGTCATATTCTTACATTACGTTATTAGAATAACATAGAATGTTGATTGAGGAAAACAGTAAGGAGACTGTTTGATTTGGGTTATATCGATATGCTGCTTGCACACACCACACACACACACACACACACACACACACACACACACACACACACACACACACACACACACACACACACACACACACACACACACAAATTCAATTTATAAAATAATTGAAATTGTATAAAAGTTACCTGTAAAGTTCTAGATCCGTGAAATGTTGGTTCAATTTAAAAGCGATCGTATTCTTACAAAACTTGTCATCGATGTTACATGCCCATTTTATAGCTTCTAGTCTTATCTGTTTTGTAATATGATCATCATCAGTATTTTCTAAGTATCCTATATTTCGAAGAAGATAGCTAAGGAGTGTCATTATGGTTATCTAAAAATCATGAAATAATAATGTATTGGTTTTACATTTGGATTATTGGCATTTGAATTTGAAAAATTCGATTTGTATTCCTAATGTTTCTGGAAGGGCAAAAAATTTTTATAGAATGTTTAAACATTCATGAAGTGTTCAAAATGTTTGATGCACATATATTCTTTTATTCTATATATTACAAAAATCAATTCAGTAAAAATTAATTTGAGAAATTAATTCTCCACGCCTGAAATTTTTGAGATTATTACAATTTTTGCAGGATGTATATGAAACATATTTCCAATATATAACGATATATATATAAATGGAACAATTATTCGAATGTTGCTCTTACATTCTATAAATATTTTGCGGAAAACTTTTAGAATGTTATTTTTGGAACACTTTATGAATATTTAGCATTAGATGGGATCTATATGTTAAGTTCTTTAAGCTCTAAGGGAACTCTACGTGTTAAGTTCTTTAAAAGCTTTTGAAGGATGATTCTTTACACAAATTTAAGATGAAAACATCTGATGTATCTGATGGACGATTTAGCTTTTTTTATTAAAAAAGTCATATTTTTGCAAAATGACTTCTTCAGAAAAATATATCACACATGATGATATAATTATAATTTAAATATATTACTTGATATTTTATACTATTGTATTCTATTATAGCGATTTTACTATGATTTAAATATCACTATGATATAATATGTAAACAATAAGACATGTAAAATACGCTAAGCATTACAGTGTATTAATACTATTAATTCAATGTGTATTAATACTATTAATTATAACGAGCATTATGTATTCGCAAAATGATTAGTACTGATAATATTCTCTATTTTTACTATACCATAAAGATATGACATTATAAAATTATGCATTATAAATGTTACGGCTTATTATTAATTTATATTTATACTAATAAAAGAATTCTATGTAAAATATATATATAATGCCAACGATATCATATTTACGTAATATTTCGATTAATATTACAAAGAATATATAAATGTAGAACTATAAAAACTAAATAGTCGACTATAATATTACAGATATATCCAGGGTTGGGTTAGTTAATGTTTATTTTTAATTGAATAAAGTTAAAGTTAATGGCTTTACAAAATTAATAAAGTTAAGTTAAAAGTTGAAAGAATAAAAAATTAACTTAACGTAAGTTAAGTCAATATTGAATTAACTTAAATTAAAAAAAAAGTTAATTTTGAAAAAATTATTTTTTAGATCATAATGTTCTAATTTTTCTTAAAATGAGATTAAATAATGCAATATAGATTATTAATTAAATTAAATTTTTAATTTTTTTATTCATATGTGATATAATACATAATGATATAACTATATAAGTTATATAACTTTAAAAAAACAGCCAGCACATAGAGAAAATACAAGATCAGTGATTACTTTTTAATAAGTCTTAAGTCATAAGAAATTGACCAATTACAATCGAAGAGAGATGCGAGAAGAATATTTGACTGTAATTCAAAGGTCAATTTCTTATGATTTTAAGGCTTAAAACATCTATTGTAGATCCGGACTAAGGCTTATGTCATAAGATATAATCGCATAAACTAATCAGAGAACATTAAGCATCTTAAGAAATTACTTAAGATGGCTTAAAATACGAACAGATTATATAGAATATACGCCCTTAATCTTATTATATCTTATTATTTTTTTAAGATATTTAAAAGAGATAAAAAAATTTTTTAACTTAAAAAAAAGTTAAAAGTTAACGTTTAAAAGTAACTTAGTTAAGTTAAAATTTAATGCATTTAAAATTAATTAAATTAAATTAAAAGTTATTAATTTTTTAACTTTTAATATTTTAACTAGTTACTACCTAATCCTGGATATATCTTTATGAGAGAGAGAGGGGGAGAGGGAGGGAGAGAAGGGGAGAGAGAGAGAGG
>NW_017259490.1:2666097-2671040 GCF_001594045.1 Atta colombica | reverse complement strand
GAGAGAGAGAGAGAGAGAGAGAGAGAGAGAGAGAGAGAGAGAGAGAGAGAGAGAGAGAGAATTGTTATCTACCTTGACATATATTGCTTCTGGCAGGAAAATAGTATTCTTTAACAATGGTATAACTCGGAATAGTAATGGATACCATGCTACATAATCGACTTCTTGCTGTAGATATTTTATAAGATTAATGAATACAAATCCACTTATTCTTCCATCCACAAAATCAAAAAGATCATCGATAATTTGAACACGATTAAGAACATGTATATTCGTGAAATCCACAGAATTTAAGTAATTTGAAATTTTTTCCCAATTCTTGATATCGTAATTTACACGATAGTATCCTATTGCATTATTCATTTTATATATATATATATATGTATATATATATATATATATATATTAGATCCTTTTAATTAAATTCATTGAGATATATTTTCAAATATTTATAATTGTCTTTTCTTAATGTAACAAATATACAAACACACACACACACACACACACGCACGCACACACGCACGCACGCACATACGTATACTCATTAATATTTGGCTAAAGTTTCGGAGAACATAATCATATAAATTTCTTTTAAGCTTTTATAGATAAAAAAATAAATATAAAGTTGAACGATTTAGAACTTTACAGAATGATGTAAAACTTGACAATAGAATAGATCAAGCATTAATTAATTGAGCCATATTTACCAGTTTGTTGTACATTAACAATAATCCAATCATATGGATCAATTTTAAAGGTTATATTTTGATTTGGTTGTAACCAATATCTGGGCACAGTACTGGAGAAATTCGGATTGGACTGCGTGGCAAATGTTATGGGTATCCACCATTTGTTATTAGTTTCCTCCCAGCAAACACATTTTTGAGATATTGTTATTTCGCCAGTTGTGTAATTTTTCATCACGTTCACCTCGGGATAACTCTTTTGATTCATCCATGTATCCATTACTTCCTTTATTCTATAATGTTCGTGTGGGACATCAGATTCGTCTAAAGCAGTTTGCATGGCGTTCCACAAATCATCCGGAGTGGTTGATCCATATTCACTAAATAAAAAACAATTGTTAACATCATTTGTCAGGAAATGTTTAAATTTACCATTGACGAATCTACGTGAATATTGATGTACAATTTAATATATAAACATTATGCATGCAAAAATTTAGAATATATAATTCAAAATTAATTTAAATTAAATTATAATTATTAAAAAGTGTGAATGGTCTATAATTGAATAATAATGCGATATCTCAAGTATGTTTAATTTTATGTTTCTGATGAAATGGTATACTTTCATCACGAATACAAAAAGTATTATTACATTTATGATACTTAGTACTATGATATATAATAAATATTTGTTATACATACTTACTGCGTGGCTAAATATATGATAATACCTTTTCGAAATACCTCGTCAGTAATAGTATTTTGTAACATGCGGAATATAATTGACGCTACAATAATGCATCAAATATTAATGATACAGTTAAAGCACATATAAAATTAAGATATATACAATGTAATATACTTATGCAGTTATACAGGATGTTCCAAAATTTGCGCCAGCGAAGTAAAAGACGTGATACTTTGTGCTAAAACAAACTTCGGGCGTGAATTTTGCAACATCTTGTATATTGTGCAAAAGAAGAATTTATTTATTTTAGTTTTCTATTTTATCTTTTTCTTTGTACTGTATATTAAGAAATCTATAATAAATAATAGTTTAATTATATTTACATAATCTTACCTTTATGATAAACTACAAAAGAAAGCAGATCCAGTCTTTCAAAGGTATTATTAAGTTCCAATGTGATAGGATCCAATACGCCTTTATCTATCATCAAACTGTAGTGTAATTTGTCAACCACAAAAAGATCTATTGTTCGCCAATCATCGAAAATCTGAAGAAAAAAATGATATGTGGTGTGACTGAATATTAAAAAATTCCAAATTAGAAATAAAAAACCAGTTTGTTTGTCACTTCTAATTTTAAAACTTCGCAATTTCATCTTTTATGATGCCTAATTCAATTAGTTTTTCGTGTTGAATTCTTCAAGAAGAATCATATCTAGTTTAATTACTATTAAATATATTGAAGATTATTTAAAATTGTTCAATATTAAAATATAATTCTAAATTAAAGCACTCTATCTTTTTTATTTAATTTTATATTATATATCTTAATACATTTGATGAAAACGCCTTATTTAATACTAGTATTAAAATGTAATTCAGCATTTTTTCCAATAATAAGCAACTTTGCATTATATAATAATATTAATTAACCTTGTCAATGATGTACGTATGGAAGAATGAAGCAAGTCCCTCTTTTAACCAACGATAAGACCACCAAGACGGTGTGACCAAATTACCAAACCATTGATGTGCAATTTCATGTGTTACTATCGTTGCTAATTCTGCTTTCCTATATGTTGGATATTTGTTAGCATTGTAGATAACTGATGATTCACTGAAAAACAATGTAATATAAAATGTTTCTGTTGTGAATATGCAATCTAATGTAATGTGTTCTTGAGCAATTATATTATTTGCGAATAATTCAGTGTGAATTTTTTTTACATATATAATTTTTTAAATGTACAATAAGAATATTTTCTTATGTACATAAGTATGAAAAAGGGAGGAACTACCTCTAGTAGCCTTGACAAATGAAATTATTAAGATCGTGATTCCCTGAACAATATTCAAAATGTTTTAGCTGTCAATTGAATACCTTTCATTATCCTAATGTTTTAAATCTCATTTTTTAAATCTTATATATGTAACTCAGAAAATATTTAGTAAGTAATAATTTTTTTATATATATTGTTTTGAAAAACTCTCAAAGTAAGTTATAAGAGTAATAAAAAATGGTAGATTCTATATAAGAAAATATTGATCACATTGACTTGGTTCTTTCAATGCTCAATTTCTTTACTTTCAGATAAGTTGCGGATAATCTTATTCAGGAAATATCTCCATTGTAATCTGGGAGATATTCTTGGATAAAGTTATCTAGAGGTGAACAAATTGAACATAAATCTATATTTTCATCATCTGTTCCCTTAATATGCTAAAACTTTTATTTTTCTAAAGCCGTTTCCGAGATCTAGGGATTGGGTCACACTTTAGCAATATTCTATATACGTAATTGGATTGAAAAAAAGGAGGAATCCATAATATATATATATATATATATATGTATATTAAACACATTAACTATTTTAGATAATTTAAACATGAAAATATGCATTTTTTTATATCTGTGAAATACGCACTCGTTCTAAATTACTAAATTTTGAATATTAAGAATAATATTTGTTAACTTTAATAGTTTAATTAATTTATTTTTAATTAAGTACATTACTTGTAAGTGATGAGTCCCCAATGTTCCATGCCGTCAACCGGAAAATTTGGTATGATGAAGTGATCCATTTTCGGTACTTTTTCGGAATTATTGGTGTATTGGATCAAGAATGGCGTGACCATTTCAGTGATATTAAACACAAATGTTATTTGTGATATCAAAGATGATCTGTACCACACATTGATGGTTTCTTTCTCGTTGGAAAGATGGTGAAAATCAATCATGGGCATTACGATAATCTCTACAAGATAAGTGGACATTATTGGAGAAATGTTGAAGTACGTACACGTCATATTATTTTCAAAAAATTCCCTTTGTACTAGAGGCATATTTGACAATGCCAGATATTTCACATGATGCGTTACAGAAATATTAAAGATGGCTTTTAACGCGGGTTCGTCCCAACAGGGAAATATTCGTCTAGCTCCTTTCGGTTCCAAATACGTTGCAACCATTCTACAATTTAATAAAATATTTTAAGTAACGACAAATTTTCCACTTATATTGGATGATATGAAAATTTTAAGAACACTCATTATTTATATTGTTATATAATAATAATTTTTTTATAAAGAAAAATTGATACGTAATATTTTTTATTTTGAATTAAAGCTACTAAATATTACATTATACATATATATAATATATATATTCTAATATTAATTATTACTTAATATATACATTATAATTAAATTTACATACTGAAAAACGTTTTTAAGTATAATTGCAAAAATAGCAACATGTTATCGAGTTTTTTTAATATTTTACAATAGTTTATACTTTTTAATATTTTAACATTTCACACTTACGTATTATTTTTTCCTTTATTTGTATACGGAAATATCATAAAACCACTTTCGAAAAAACTATTCTCTTGTATAAAGCCAATAAATTTCATGTTAAGAATGTAAAAGCCGGGTGACAATGCATTTTTGAAATTAAGTGTCAAGATATCCGTTTCATTATCATGGGAATGTTTTATTGGTTTATAAACTGTACCATTATCATTAATCAACGTTGTCGCCGTTTCATTTAATTCTAACTCTTTTGAATGTAAGCTTATATTATTTAACGATGCATAACGAATCTCAATTTTAATATTGGATTCACCGTGAAAAGTAAAGATGTCTTCTTCAAGATTTAGTATCAGAGAAATGTTATAGAACAATGGTACTGTATTATTGGGTAAACGGTAAATAATTTCTAAATCATTATTGGCACATAAAACGCTGTTTGTAATCAATATTATATGTAGACTGAGATTTAATAATAATTTTATAAATCCCATGTTGATGTTTGTTTTAAATGCCTTTAACTTAGAAACTTAACATAAAAGTATTTTTCCTATTGCAATTTTTAATGAGACCTGCAAGAAATGTAATAATTTTAGCAAATTGACTGAAACGTTTTCTATACATAAATCATATGGGATTCTTTAATAGATTTTTTTATTTTGGCATTCTTTGAATACTTTTTATAACGATATTTTTATTTTTTTAAAAGATAAATATTTATCGAATTATTATTCTTTTTAACTACTTACTTTATGTATT
>NW_017259490.1:2663107-2665997 GCF_001594045.1 Atta colombica | reverse complement strand
ATATATATATTACACAATAGTATAATACACAATAGTCTCGCAATGAGCCGAATATAATTAATATTAGAAATATATTAACATAATTGTGAATATCGTTTTATCATCTCGAAAGCTCCTCAAATACTGACTTTACAATTTCAATATCACTGATGCTATAACAAATATGTAAATACGTATTTGTAAGGTCGTGTCAATAAAAGATGTCCACATTTTAAACTGTGATTTTTTGTTTTCAGTAAATAGTGCGACTTATATCGACAGTTGAACTGGACTTTAAATCTTAATCGAGCAGAAAGCATTAGCTAGTCGAGCAATTTGGATCACAAAGACTTTGTTAATCTTCCGGCAAAATTTTATTAAATAAAATTTTATTAAATAAAATGCAAATTTCAATATTAGAAACAATAATAAAACTTATGCTTGTCAAATGATACTTTTCAGCAAGAAACATACTATAACACAGTGATCCTTTCGTATTTGTTTAACATTGGCAAACAGGGAGGTAATGATTTATTTTATTATATTTCGAATTTGTTTACCTTTTAGGAAATATAGAATTTGAGGAGATGCGATTAACGCTATTTGTACTATTTCATCTTTATCATTTATTAGACATAAATATGAATAGAAAAACATAAATAGTGCTAATAGCGTTTCTTCGAGCACACCACAATTAAGCGTCATCCTAGTTTTATTATTTATTGAATGCCGAAAGATAGGACGATCTGTCGATTGTATTTTCTAAAGGGATAGCAGCTATGAATACAGATAAAATGATTGTTGGTGAATTCAATTATTCTCATTACTACATTGGATTACACATTAAAATATTTTTATATAAAATATCTAAATATAAAATGGCATAAAATAATCAACTTCAATGACAATGAATTTATTAATATAGCTTCCAGACTATTAATAAATTACTAAATTTCAACAATAATATTGAGAAATATTAGAAATAATTAAAAATAGATAAAAATGATAGGAATAAAAACATTTTTAGAAGATTTATACAAATAAATGTATGTATTACATTTCTTTTGTATTGATTGAATCAACAATTGATCTCTCAAAGTCAATGCTTTTCTAATAAAATCCCTTTTTGAAATAATCTAAGGCTTCCCTAAGTTTTCGCGTTCTTCTATCAGTTCTTTAATTTCTATCAGTCTATCTTTAATCTTAGTTTCCGGATCATCATCACAATTAATTGAGTCTGAGAAACTTTTTATCTAAAACATATTAATTGAAAATGTTTAATAACAAATAATTTCTTTTTATATGCCAATTCGAAAAAATATTTTTAAAGTAGTAAGTTTAAATATAGCTAATTACGGACTGCGTTTAAAATGTTTAAATGCACGTTTATTAATACTACTGTACGCGCAATTCATGTGACCGTCTAATGTAATCTGTAATAATTAGTTACACTTAAGCCTTTATGTTTCAAAAACTACTGCTTGAAATAAAAAAAAAAAATATAATAATTTGTTATACGAACAAGGAATTAAACGTTTTATATATATGTATATATATATAATATATATACATATATATTATAAAAAATGGTTTTTTATTTATGGAAGATATATAAATATTCTCAAAAACAGACTGAATCATTCATTCACAATAGGATGTTGAAATTTTTCTAAACTCTTATTAATTAAGTTATCGATTTAATATTAATTCATGAATTACAAAAAGTTCAGTTTATATTTTAAAATACGCGCCAATATTATTCAATTTTACAACATATTATTCAATTTTCCTCAAAAATACAAAAATACAGTTTAAAAATGCAAACATAATTAATTATTAATAATATTATTAATTCAGTTGTGTAAAGTTGCATTAATTTAATTTTCTTCACAATGAATAATTTTTATTTGAATTTTTATTTCATGCCACAATTAAAGTGTTATTAATAATCAATAATTCAATAAGATACGTGAACTTATAATTAAAACATATCTTATTGATTTGTTCGTTAAAAAAGAGAAGTTTTTGTAAGAGTAAGTCTTATTATTATAGTCGTAGTAAGTAATCTATAAAAACAAAACATGATTGATAAGTCTTTATGATTGAGAAAACAGCATATATTTACAAAGAGAAATATTATTATACGTATCTGCGATTTTTCATTAAAAAAAAACAAATGCAATTTAAAATTATTGTAAGATTCCTGTATGATCGCTGCAATCATATAAAATCGTGATATAAGTGAGAAATGACACGTTAAAATGTACGTTTTGTCATTTGTTAATAAAGAGAATTTAGATAAAATAAAATAATGAAATTGCTTTTTAAAACATTTGTTACAATAGCCAGAAGCTATATCTTTATCCCCCCCTCAACAATCAGTAAATAGTCGTAAAAAGCACGTGAAGAAGTGAAAATAAATTACACATGAGTATTGAGTAAACGCTGATATTTCATGTGCTTTTTACGACTATTTACTGACTGTTAAGAGGGATAAGAATAGCTTCGGCCATTTTTACAAAAGTTTTAAAGCGATCATTATTTTATTTTATTCAAATTCTTTTTAATTACAAATGACATACAAAAAACGTCATTTTACAAATGACATGCAATTAATGTCATTTTTCGCTTACGATATCATATGGCCGAGGCGATTATAATTTAGGAATCTTTAATTAATTTTCATATGGTAATGGAAAGATTGAAAGAGAATAATTTTAGCAACTTTTGTTAAAGGAATCATATACGATATTCATATATGATTCTTTTAACAAAAGTTGCTTAAATTATTCTCTTTTATGTCCATTTTTATCAATAGTAGATTAACTTTAATCTTGGTTCTTCTAATCTTTAGAAAAAAATGAAGAGTAAGTTGAACCGAGATTAAAAAAAATTTACAGATAAAAAAAAT
>NW_017259490.1:2646584-2663007 GCF_001594045.1 Atta colombica | reverse complement strand
CTCTCTCTCTCTGTGTGTGTGTGTGTGCGCGCGCGCGCGTATGTGTGCGTGCACGCTCACGCGATGACCCAACGATAGATGAAACTGTAGAATATAATCATATATTTTTACTGTTATAATTGCTACTTTAACATTTTCAATATGCATGCGCATATATACACACATACACAAATACAAATTTATGTAAACAAATGAATAAACACGAAAATCGCAATAAAAGATACTTTCAAATATCTTTGACTCAGAAATTAGAAATAATGATGTTTCGCCCAATGAGATTTTTAATAAAAGATGCAAGAACTATAACATATAATATATCACAAGTTGAAGCAAATTAATTGAAAGCGTTTTCTTCAGATAAATCCGTTAGTCATATTTTACTTTTTTTCTTTAAATACGTTTTATATAGATATACTTTTATGTATTTAACAAGAAATAGATATTTATAAAATTATTATTCTTTTTAACAATTTACTTTATAAATTATATACTGATTAAAATACAATTGATTTGCAGTAATTACAATTAATTAATTACAGTTATCGCAATGAGCCGTTAATATTAGGAATTATGTATCAATTATATATCATTAGGAATTATATAATTGCGAATGCCGTTTTGTCATCTCGAAAGATCCCTAGATACTGACTCTGCAATGTCAATACCTTTGATACTATAACAAATATGTCATGTAAATGTGTTATATAATCATGTCAATATAAGATGTCATATAAGATGTTCACATTTTGAACTTTTTATTCTCTGTAACAAATATTATAACTTATAGCGATAATTGAACTGGATCTAATTCTCAGGTTAATGAACATTAATTCTTCGCTCTTCAAGGGTTTCTGGTCCTCTTAATGAAAGAAGAACCGCACCCAAGACAAACATTCTTATAATTGTTCGCGTCATTCCGACTGACACCTATTGTTCGCATACACACCTTCTCGTTATTAACTCTTGTTATAACTTTAGGAACTTTATATTTAAGGTGTAACGTTATCTGTAACAAGAATTCAAAGAACTTCAGAAATAACATTCTTTCTAAATTTTTTGGAACCTTACTCTCTCCCTCTAAAATGTGAAAATAATTGAGCCAGCTTTGAAAAATAAGTGGCTCAATTTTTAATCTTTAAGAGTGAGATTTCACTCTTCAAAGTGAGCTCCACTCTACAAGGAACTTTAAAAGAACATATTTTAATCACACACACACACACACACACACACACACACACACACACACACACATTAAAGCAATTGATGAAGTACATAAGAGGTTCCTTTTTATTTCATTAAAAATTAATTTCTGCACATTAATTTAAAAAAAGGAAACATTGTTTTATCAGTTAAATAATCTATGTTTGACATTTAGGTTAACGGAAATAAATATAATAAATATATTTAAAATGTTTCTAAACAACTGTTTGTTCTCATTTTTTATTGTTAGTTTTTAGGCTTAAATTATAATATAAATTATAATATAAATTTAATCCTAAACATGAGTTTTCTTATTTATAAATAATATACAAATATGTTAGAATACATATTTAAACAGTTATTTTAGAAAAAAAATATTTGTCGCATATTTGCTTAATATGAGCAATTTACATCATATAAAACATACAATTTTTATGGAAGATCAAATACGAATTCTTACGAATACAGTCTCTCTTACATAAATACAAAACATTCCGTAGCGTTTAAAACGTGAACTTTAATCATTACATTTAATGTTACGAAATATTCCAATGGTCAATAATAATGAAATTTGCCAGAGCATCCCTTTGTGCAAATTTCGGAGATAAAGAGCGCTCACAAAAGTAGCAAGCGTATCGCGCTCAAAACGAGATCGCGATCATGAGTTCTGTTATTTAAAATGTTCGCCGTTGGTGGTCGCCATGGGGCAATTTAATTCATTCGTAATTAAAGCAAATATTGCCAGACCGATCATGTAAGAATTAACTTTTCCGTCTGACAGGTTCTCCAGCAGCTTCTTGACGCAATGGCAAACTGAGAGATTACAAGTTAATTAAACAAATCTATCGTCTGTTCAACGTAAAGTCGGCATATTCTCATTGCTGCGTATATCTCTTAATTCTGATCTTTGTTGTTACGTGTGATTTATGCTACGCGTACACACTTACACAGAGAATCACGTGACAAATGTATTGTCTATTTTTAGGAATCTCATTTAGAATATTTAGATCATTACTAATCTATCGATGTGTGAAAAAAAGCAGCAAGATTCAAGAGAATATTAATAAATTAATTTAAAATTGATTGTGAATATGAAATATCACATAAAATTTCATTTTCTCACTAATTTCATTGATTTAAGTAAATAACTTTTTTGTTCCAAGTAAGAAATACTATTTTAATGTAAAATAAATAAGAAATTTTATCTATAAAATTAAATTTAATACCGAAAATAAAAAGAAAGTTTTTGTCTGTTACATTCTACATCTTTCCATTATAACTTCTATATAAACTTTGATCATTTTTATAAGTTCCTTTAATGTATATTGTAAACTACACTTTCATAAAAAAAAAAGAATTTTCAGAGCTTAATCCTTGCGAATATCAATAAATAAATTACATATATGCTTCGAGTCAGTAATAATAAAAAAATATGATGATTGCAATAAATAAATATAAATAAATAAATAATTTGTTGTCAGATTGGATTTTTACTACGTTGCGCAAGAGTTGCGTCACATATTTTATTACAAGCACATATTTACAACAGATATTCGTAACAGATAATTATTACTGCGACGCGAGGTGCATTCGTATGATATATGGAATAACGGACTAGTGACTTAGCGACTCCTCAATTGCGAGCAGTACAGTAAGTGGGGAAGGATTTTCGGATTGCGCCTACTCGCGCGATTGTGTTCCCGCTCGCGAGGAAGGTAATATTTAAAGCGCCGTGACAAGCGGCACCGATCGATACGTTGATCTATCGTCATCAACGAGTGACGCCGTGACGGTCTAAGGGAGTTAAACGGTCTACCGGCGTTTCTGTACCACCCACGATTGACAGTCGCAGATTAGGCTTCTTCGTAACCGACTTGATTGCCGTAGCTGCTTCTGGTCCTGGAAATTTTTCAGGCGCATCTCCACTGCACCATGGTTAGCCGTATCTCCACCATTTCTCTTTCTATAGGTCAGTTTTGTATTCAGAATATTTTCAACGATTTCTAATGTCTTAAAAGTAACGCAATCGAAAAGTTTTCATCGCAAGCTAAATAAATATTGTGCACTTTGAATTAATTTCTTAAGATCGGAAATTAAAATTTAACTGTGAACTTTTTCCTATAATGCTAAAGAGAGATTAATCGTTTTAACGATTAAGAATTGAGATTAAACGTTTTAACGATTCCAGTGAGACTTCAGTGGAACGCGCTTCAATGCAACACGATTATGGGACGGGAGTTGAAATCTATTCTCCATTCATTTTCTCGTTTGACACGAATTTATGAGATATTTGGGTTTTGCCAACTGATTTAAATCTGGTTCTTTAAAATTGGTGCGACCGTTGCATTTTTATTTTGTCGCTTCCGCTTGGCGCCAAGTTTTCGATTTGCTTTTTTACACGAGCAAAAAAATAAATACCAAGGAAATCTAAATATATTTTTCAAGTTAAAAAATCTTTTTTTAACTTTTCTCATTATCATCACACAATCTAACACACATATCGAAATCTTATTACATATTCTAAATGATTGACTTACTGTTTATACACAGTTATTACAATATTTTCATTTCCAAAGCTTGTTTCAAAATATTCCATTGCGTTTGAGTCATAAGTCATTCAAAATAAAATATTGCAAACCATAATGTCATTGCGGCATCAATTCCGCTGAAATGACAAAAAGCAATTACTTCTCTGCTTATTACTGTAACTTGCCACTTTATGTGTAATCATTCGATTAAAATCCGGCAAAGTTCTTTATCGGATGTACGTGCCACTTAATCTTATGTCGCTTCACAGCAAATGACATCAAAATCATTTTGGTGTTAAAATGATATTTTTATTGCCACAACGACATCAAAATGACGACATGAGCAGAATTGATATTAATTTGCACTGTATATTTACGCAAGTTTTCGAGAGAAAAGCGCTAAGATATTTTTCTGAAGATAGTTTAACTATGACAAATTGTCATTGCATTTTACAAACAATTGTTTCTCGCGGGAAACAATAGTAGAAGAATTTGCGTACCACTCACACAATTATTGTATCTGTAAGATAATTGAATTTCAAGAACTGGGCAAAAAAATTCAGTCCACAATAGCTAGCTTTTACGTCAACGTGGCGCAACATACTGATTTACGTTTGCATCGAAACAATCGGAAAATAACACTACTTGCACGAGAACGACGAATACGTGCAGTTCAGAAAAAATATGGATGATGAAATAAAGATAAGTCCTACTCATCTTTAGATAGTAACTTCGCTCGAAAACGTTTCATATTCTCATGTCTTTATCCGAAAAGCTCTTTAACAAATAGAATCAGCATTAGAACGATATTCAAGAATAATCATACTACGTTATTTACTTACGACTCTAACATTAATCTAAGCAACTTGTCAATCAGAATTTTACGATGACAACAAAGCGTGGAAATTTTCTTTCTAACAAACTTAAGAAATGTTTGAGCAATGACACAATGCATATCTTGTTCGTGACATATATAACTGTTCTTGATGTAACAGAATGAACGTGTTGATTCAACAGAATGAACTCGTTCGTTACACTTTTGACATTATGCAGCAGCGTTCTTTTTCTCGTTTGCAATATTGAGATATTCTTCTTGATATGATTGTTATACGCGGAAAGAACATATTTTATTGAAAAATTTTAAAATTTACCTAGAAATATAAAAATAATTTTATAAATAATTAGTGGATGCTCAAATAATGAACAATGCAAAAAAATTTTGACAATTCAAAAATTCTAACAATTAATACGAACATCCAATAATTACTTTTATATAGTCAACAAAAAATAAAAATAGTTTTATGTGTGTGGTTCTAAGAATAAATCAAATGTCAATAAATTGTTTACATGTATTTCTGCGATCTAACAAAATTATATCCAGGTCGGTATTTAGTTAAATTTTTAGCAAAATCGTTTTTTTCATGTATAATTCCGGAGAAAGAAAGAGAGAAAGAGCGAAGGAGAAGAAGAGAGGAAGAGAGAAATTTAACAAACTCATTCGTCACGATATTACACAATATATTTCTTCTTTGATCGAAATACTCCTATACGCAATTAATTTCAGAAGGCTTAATTAGCTCATTTTGTGCATATTTAACATTAATTATCGGTATTACTGCATTAATTAGTAAATCAGAAGCAAGCCACCATAATTCTGTTAGTCCGCGTAAATCTTATTACTTATCTTCTCCCCCTATTCCAAGTTAATATCTCCACATATACACGCGCCTAGATGATATTGTTTATAATAGTTTGATAGGAAAATAACTGAATAATGAAAGGAAACCGCCGTTATGCATTTTGCAGTCAATCGCGGTGATGCATAATTTTTCGAAGATTACAGATTATCATACATTATATTAATTTATAAAAAATGTTTTTTTTATTACTTTGGGCTAAAATTTTTTTATACACTTTTAGATACCGCAAGTCAGATTTCAGCATAAGAAATTCTTATCAATATTGAGTTCAATTAATGAAGACAATAATAAGTACAAGCACTTGTGTCATAATTATTAACGTCTATTTATTTACTTAACTCCAATCAGTGTGACAAAAAGTTTTGATACACTAATTTCAATAATACTTCAATGTTTCTTCGCGAGATGGCATAGTGAAAATACGCATCTTTATCACAAGAGATACGGCTAAGGCTAAATGAATCACGTCGACGTTACAAAATGCGCATTGTTTTAATTCCATAAATTTGTGTAAAGATGTATGGAAAATTTGGGCGCGCGTAATCAGTTTATACGTACATGACATATCGCAAAATTTTGCGGCTCTATCAAAGAAACGAAATGTAAATGATAATTATTTTCTGTTCGGATCTTGCGTGTTTTCACATAAATTTATACGTGAATGCGATATAGTTTGAATTATGTTTATAGCGTAAACTACAGATATTTCAGACATTTTTATGACGTAAAAAAATTTTAGAAAATTAATATTAAGATTAGAAACAGGACCGCTTATATGAATACATCGTAATTAAAAAGTACCTACTATTTCAAAATTAGATGTTGGAACGATACATCTGTGTATATGTATTTTTAAATAAATTTATCTCAGATATAAGACGCTGATTACTTTCGTACTTACAACAATTAAACTGAAATAAAATATTATTATTTAGGCATGATCTTAGATGGTGTATCGAATTTTAGAGATTTTGCATTGTTATAAGTATCGTTGTTATCAGAGAAAATTTCTCAATGAATAAAATCATTTTGGCTTTTTAGAGAAGGAGACTAAGGATCATGGGATCAAGGAAGGTACCGCAGATTTTGAGAAAGCTATGGAAATATGCGGTAAGTCATTGTGAAAGAGTATTTTATTGTAAAATAATACATAACTAAAAAAAATATTAGAAATACATAAATAATATAATAATCACGCAATTTTCAAGATTCTTATTAAAATTTACTATAATCATTTATAGGTAATGGAAGATACCAATATACTTTCCTACTGGTTTGCGGCGTGATGTTCATCTGCGTCGGCTGTCAATTTGGGGCGAGCGCATATATCCTACCGTCAGCTGAATGTGATTTAAACATGAAATCCGAAGAGAAAGGGCTGTTAAATGTCGCCTTTCTTGCAGGTAAATTTTTTTAACACATTTCACGTGTCCTTTAGATGATCCACTCAAATTTTTGTGTTAATTTGACACAAGATGAATATGTTAGAAAGTAACATAAAAATATTATGCAAAAAAATTAATACAAAAAGTGTAACACTGACAGTCATTTTTGTCATTTTCGTTATATAAATTCTTAAAAGATCACTTTTTTTTGAGTTGTATGATAATTTTGACGATTTTTGATGAAGTTCACTTTCAATGAGATTGATAATGGTACGTTAATGTTTACCTGACTGACAGTGATAATTTGAAAATCACATTTTCTGAATCGTGTTATTTCTGAAATAAGAGAACGATACAGATATATTATTTAATGGAATTACACATGTTCAATCGCTTCAGGCTCTGTGTTCAGCGCACTTTTCTGGGGAGTCTTCGCAGGTGCTTATGGAAGAAGAAATATTCTGCTGATAACTCTTTTCGGCGATAGTATCGTTACGCTGATCACAAGTTTCTTGCAAAATTTTGAGCTGCTACTAGCATTCAGAGTTATAAGCGGATTCTTGTAAGTATAATAACGGCAAATGTAGCATATTTTAATCGTGCTTTCATATGATATTTTTTTTTTGTTACTTTTAGAATGGGCGGACCCGGTTCCTTGATATATATGTATCTCGGCGAGTCCCACGCGGAAAAATACAGAGCAAAGAGCATCTGTTACTTAGGTTTTTTCTTCACTCTGGCTTGGTTAATATTACCTGGTAATAATTTTTTTCTTTAAATTATCAATAAAGAAGAACCTAGAATTGCTTTCTTTAAAAATATTCTCTATTTATATAAACAATTAAATGTATCACAATAACAGAATACAGGAAAACCAATATGAACTTATGGATTTATTCATTCAGGTTTAGCATGGATAATAATACCATTGCCGATATCCTTCAATTTTTACGGTATTCAATATAATTCTTGGAGATTATTCCTTGGCGCTATCAGTATACCAACTTTCATTATTGCCATAATAACTTTAACGTATCCGGAAAGTCCGAAATTTCTGGTGTCGCAAGGCAAGACTGACGAAGCTCTCATGATTCTTCAAACAATTTATGCGGTGAATACAGGACGTGATAAGAATGAGTTTCCGGTAAGTTTTATTAGGGAAAAATAATTTTTATTTTTCAAAATAGTATTATCAACTACTGATGACGTCATGTACTTTTACTAGGTGAAGGAACTTCTCTCCGATGCCATGTTCGAAGTAGAAAAGGACAAGGAGCCATTGTCTTCCTCAGACATGCTGATGAAATTGTTGAAAAATATTTGGTGGCAATTGCGCACAACTGTAACGCCACCTATCTTAAAGTACGCTTCTCTCTTGTGGATAATTTATTTCACGAATATGTTTGGGTGAGTATTTTTAATTTTCTAATCTTTGAAACAGTCGTATCTTTAATATATTCTCTTTAAAAAGCACTTAAAGAGAGAATTATGCAATTTTGTATAAAATATTTTGTATAAAATATTATCAATGAAAAGAGAATTTCTATCCCAACAAACAAGCTAATATTATTTATCATTATTTTAATGTAAATTAACATTATATAAAGACGTTACTTGAAATGACAACAAATAATGTCAACCTGTTGCTATTAAACATTCTCTTCTTATTTTTTATATTGTTAGTTTTGGAACAAAGTTATAATCAAGAATTTAATTGTTATATAAATGAAGTATTACTTAATAAAAAATATTATATATGTATTGTTTCATTCTATCATTGTCATCGGTCATTTGTATAGATACTACGCTTTTAATCTCTGGCAACCGGAATTGTTCAATCGCTTCGAGAAATATCATCAATCGCATCCGAATGTATCCGTGACGGTTTGCGAACTAATACATGAGTCGCAGATGTTAAATCACACTGTTCCAGAGGAATCGTTCCCGCTTTTAACAAATAAAAGCACTACAGAATGCAAACCGCACATAGATGAACGGGTGTTCATTAATTCTCTGATAATCAACGCCGTTTCCTTGTTTGGCAATGTCGCCTCTGGATATCTAGCAAATAGAGTTAGTCGCCGAACAATGCCAGGTAAGAATTATCTTTAATGTGAACAGAGGAGAGAGTATTATTTTTTTAAATAATACTATAGTGTCGTTTAGTAAATTAGCATTATCTACAATTTTTTTCTCTTTATCTTTTTTTAACGAGAATAAGATTCCGACGTTTCTTTTCTCTTTAGTGACCACATTGATGGTAGCTGCCATCGCTAGCTTCGGCATGTACTTTGTGAGATCCTCGCTGCAGATCCTTATAACTGCCTGCGTGTTCACTCTGATGGCAGCCACGACGAATTTCGTGATTACCAGCGTTGCGGTCGACATCTTTCCTACGCACGTGTCCGCCGCCGCGGTGTCCATGATGGTATGCTTGGGAAGGTTCGGCGCGGTGACGAGTAATCTCGCATTCGGCATGTTGCTGGATCTCAGCTGCGAGATCCCTATATTCCTGGTAGTTGGTATCACCACATGTAAGTATAACGAAATGTCCATCTCAAAAAATATTTATGACGACATCATAACATAAAATCAATATTGTTCAGAGGACCGATTTTATGTTAATTTTTTATGTTGGAATTTACTGAACAGCTTTCCTAAAACTTGGATCTAACGGATAAAATAACTTAGTGATGTTCAAGTAAAAAATAAAAAATCCACGATAAAAAAAATGAATAATTGATTGTTTTCAGTTGGCGGATTATTATGTTTCCTGATACCAAGTAAGGAAAAGAAATAAATGTCGAGGAAGAAACAGACATGTTAGGAAGAGAACAATCTGAAGTATTTCGAATGAAGTGATTCGTGTTAGAGTTATGGCACTCAAAAAACGTTAATTAAGCAGTAAAAATGCAATAAAACATAAACAATAAGCAAATCAATATTTTTTATTTGCTGTTGCTTATGTTATTGCCTTATACGGTTTCTGTGATTAACTGATTCACTGTTTACGTTTTACTACTTTACGTTTTCCTCTGTATCATCATTATTATTTTTTTTACCAAATTTATGCGATTTGCGAAGTTTGGAATACGAAAGAGCGCTTACTGTAAATAAGCATCTGATATCGATAAGTTCTTGCACAAAAATCCATGCGCTTAGCTTTCATAATCGTGTCACGCATCAAAACGTTCAGTGAGATTAGCATAATTTATTTTCAATCAACTTATTCTGAGAAAAAGTGTAAATTTATCGATATTTGTTTAATTACTAATTAAATGACAAGCCGTCCTTTATCAGTTATTAATTTTATCAGCTCGTCAATGACGGTCTAATTTCACTGATCGACGATACACATCATTCCATATCATTTTATTACTATCTAAACGTTTATCGATTAAGTCATTTGTAAATAATTATTTTAATATTTATTAATTCGTATTGTATAATGCGTGTAGTATGTAGATAATATATTTAAGTTAATTGCCACGTATTTCGTCATGTGGCAGATGTAACGAGTGATTCTTCGCGATAATGTATAAAAATAGAAATAAAATGTATGACAGAGAGAAAAGGTATTTTAATTATCATGTACAAAAAAGTAGGAACCAATCATTATCTGAAATATCTTATGTCAAACTAATGCACTGCAATTACGCACTAATCATCGTGCAACAAATGAAAGATACTTATCTATCAGTTTCTAAACGAGTCGAGTTAAGTATCGTTTCTTGGTAAGCTCCGCAGGAGTTTTAATGACTCAATATTTATGGTGCACCTATCGTGCATTAAAATCGCGTCCGTTCCTCGTATATTACTAATAGATAATATTAGAGGCAATATAGAAGTTTCTAGGAATCTATTATCGTCACGTTTTGTCAATATTAAATTATTTTTTTAATATTAAATTATTTTAACATCGTCGTTAAAAAAAATTTTCTTATGGCAAAATTATCAAGTTAAATTTTTCTTGCAAAAATATTGTTTGATTTATTTTTCCGCTGGAAAAAAATTAAAATAAACTTACAGCGTAGTCGTTGTATACATAATATCACTAATAGACACATAACGTAACATGTTAATAATGAGATTATTATTAAAAAGATTGAATCGTTATTATTAAAGAGATATAAAGCAGGATGTTGGTGATATTGGTGATTGATGATTAATAACACGTGGGATACAAATCTGCAATTTCGTATATTTGTTTTATTTCTTTTTCGTAAAAATGAGTGGAGAGAACTTCCTTGATCTTCGATATACGATCACGTTCGCTCAGTAAGCGTGTTATCTCGTTTCAGAATCGAATACAATAATATATTGAAAATAATATTATAAGTTCTCGGGAGTTACCTAATAATATCGTTATTTCATTACGCTATTCGCACTTACTCTCGGTACCTGTTTTCTTTATTATTATTCGTCGTTTATTATTACTACCATTCGTTATTATTGTTATCGTCGTCGCCGACGTAATACATAATATATACATAGTATGTATAATATATATATGCGTATGCGCGTGCGTACACATCTTATGTACAATATATACAGCAACGTTTGTTTTACCTCGATTTTTCGTTGTGCACTCCTTCCGCATCGATGTATTATATATACTTTTTTGTTGCGTATATTTTATTGCGCGTGATTCGAAAATGAGAAATCGCGATGCCTGATCGAAAGCTCTTTCATCCGTGAATGTCATCGGTGAATATCAAAGCGAACAATGGTCTGTGCTCGTTGCTTAATTCCAAATTCGAAAGTCAAATAAAAAAATGAATGTCAATATTTGCCATATCGACCAATTTCGAAACTGTTGTTACAGCAAACGATTAATAAAATTATGTCCTAAAAAATAAAATATATTGTATAATTACTGTTTAAAGAGTTTATATTCCAATATTAATTATTAATATTTAAAGATTTTATATTTTTCTTATTTTCATATCCAGACTAGTAATTTTAAAATACCATTATTATAGAAACTATTGAGAATTTTTCTCAATCAAATAGAAATGCAAGCAATTAGAAATGTTATTTCTTAGGTCATTTTTTCTTTGAGTTTCCAAATTCGTCGACGAGTTTGCGATAAAAATCGATCGATCTTTAAAGAGATGATCACATTCGATAAATCATTTGCGATGACAAAGAATAAATTTTTTATCAATTTCGCAAGGTTACGATTTGAAACGCATTCGCAATTGGGAAAAATCTAAGTTGTCCGTATTATAAAGCGTGTCTCTCTACTTCCCGACTACTATTTGAACTTTTAAAAAGCACAGTATCTCGTGGTAAGGCACTATTCGTTTATTCGTTACATTCTAACGGGCTTAAAGTGTACCCCTAGAATGTAGGACACGGCAGGAATCGTCGAAATTCATTTATAGATTTATAAATTCAAAATCTTTTCTCTCTTGTTCTTTTTACTCAAAGTTCAGTCCATTTAGTGTATATTGTTAATTTCGAATGAAAAGGAGACAAGATCAATGAATTTGGAAAGAGGAAAGATACGTATGAACCGAAGGTTTCCTCTTACTTTTCTTTCTTTTCCAAAAATACAGAAATATCGTAATACCGATGCCGATGAAGCGCTTACAGTACTTATCTGTAATAGTAGTATTTACGGATACGCGTGATAACCGCTAATTGTCTCTCGTTCTAAACACTAATTAAATGTAAACAGTGAACGGCTATACAAAGGCACTATGTGTCACAGACGTAGGGTCCTTATAGGGAAATCAGCTGCCTTCATTCATTCATTTGCGCAATTTTATCTTTGATTCGACATTCCATTTTACCTCCATCTACGAATATTTCCCGTGAAACTCCCCCCCCCCCTCCTCTCCCTCGGCAACCTCATTCTATTTTATTGTCACGTATTTTTTTTTCTCTTCGCACGAAGAAATTTTGAAATCAAATTCTGATCTTAATGATAAACCGTCAATTAAGTAAGACTCGAAGGCATCTAATCTCGCTAACGAGGAACTATCGTATTGCATGTTGTGTGTCTATGGTTTAAAGATTATTTAAACCTAGCCCATAGACACGTGGAGTGGTCGGTCGGCCGATAGCAGTTATGAATTAGTAAACGCTAGCAAACGGCTCTAATCGTCGTTCGATCGTTAACATTAATGTTATTACTCTCTCGTTATTACTACTACTAGATAATAGCACGTCGCGTCGCCCGAGAGAAACGGTAACTCGTCGAACAAGTGGCCGGCTCTTTTATTGGCGAAAGCCAATCGTTCCGTTTGAGATAAATCTCACAACGAATAGGCGTAAGAATAAATTATTCTTAATCAAAAAGCTCAGTCTTGCTTGACGCGCTTCAGAAAAACAGTCATTTGCCGATGTAACAATCTCTCTCATTACGCGCGCGTGAAATATTAAAATTGATAGTAATCTGTATTACATACAGATTAACTTTTGTGTTAAAGAAAACATCGGATGAAAAATGTGTTAAAAAATTATTAGTAAAATATATAATTTGGAAATAAAAAAGTACACACACACACACACACACATACACACGCGCGCGCGCGCATGCACGCACCACGCACGCACGCACGCACGCACACACACACACACACACACACACGCGCGCGCGCGCGCATATATATATTTGAATATTATTTTTAGACAAAAATAGTTCGCATTGATAATCACTGAAAATCAAGTAAATAAAAAATAATATATCAAGATTAAATGAATAAAAGATCAAAAAAAGCGGATTGTAAAAAAAAGATAAACTAGCGAAGCGCGAAAGGATATGAAGGAAAAAGAAAGCAAAACGAAGAGGTAGAGTGAAGAAGACAATCCATACATTAGATGAATCTATGTTTTCTATGTTTCAGTCGAAATGCAAAAACGTTCCACGCAGTTTACGAATGTACACAACAAATGTATTTAGTCTTTCTTATTTGAAAAAAAATCTTCATCGAAGATGTATATTACATTATTCACATCCGAACCTCCTTTTCTACTTAGATCAGTATAGACTCGTGCTTTCGATCATTTTTTACGACGCTACAAAAATTCACGAAAAATTATCAAGAAACCCGAAAGATTTCTCCGCACTTTATATTATATATTATATACAGATACAATCTATAAGTAACACTTTTGTATCTACAGAAATATTTCGAAAAAAACGAAAGGTAGAGCAGTATGCAGAATGTCAATGAGATTGACAACAGTACAAAAAACATAATTATAATAATAGCGTTCTATTAAAAATCATCCAAACAGACAGAAACGAAACTTCGCAAAATTTTAATTCACATGAGAGATAAAAGATTCGATAAAAAAAGAATATGATGAAGAATACCATGAAATAAACTTATTTTCTTGCTTCTTTTTTCGATAATAATTCATTAAATAAATTTATTAAAGCGAGTTTGCTATTGGACTTTCTGTAAGCGTAGATGTTTTTTTTCTTCTTCAAAGTTTTTTTCAGGAGGAGAAATTTATATTATACGATTTTTTTTTCGCATTTTCGCGATCTTTTCTCTCTCGAAATTCTCGAGACAAAGGAGAAATCGTTCTCGCATTTATTGCGACGAGGCATGTCGCAGGGGAAGAAGATGCCCGAATGTCCCCGCAGCGATATTTACGTCGTAGGACTGTCCTATCATTAATTTTAGAGTGCGCCTTCGCAAATTCCTTTTTGTTCTTAACATACGACGACCGCGACGGCTCTTTTGGATGCTTGAGCGCGACAAAAGCACAAAGAGGTACAAATATGAATCGTTACGTATTTTGTATGCGTACGCATAATATACGCTACGGCGTAGATCTGCGAATCGAACACGAATTACGAATTCATTAAACCGACTTCTCGCATCATATTACATTTTTCGTTAATTAATTAGTTCTTTTTTTATTTCTAAATTATTCTTATCGTATTTATACTGGTCGTCTTTTTTCGAATTATTGCAAATATAACATTATCATAATACAAATATAAGGACACGGACGTCGCTGACAAATATTAGTACCTCAAGCTCAAGACAGTAAGCTTAAATTATTTGTAATCGGATTCCCTTGAGGATACGAACGACGTGTCTGTCTCATAAATTGTCAAATGCAGCTCTTACATCGCGCGGATAGAGGCACGTAAGCATTTCAAACGCATTCCAAGGCGGTGCGCACGTTCTTAATCGTGGCACAAGAGGCAAAGATGGACCTCGACCACAACGTGTTGGAGAACAGCGGGAAAAGAGACTACGAAAAGTAAACCGGAGTCATCCAAAGCGAACAATCTGCCGACGTCCTCTCATTCCTCGTTACAATTATTTTCGCCGATGATCCAATCCGACTGTCGCTTTCTCTCTCTCTTTCTCTCTCTCTCTCTCTCTCTCTCTCTCACACACCCGCGCGCGCACGCACGCACGCGCGCACACACACACACACACACACACAGTTAGCTACCTATGACATCTTTTTGTATACGTCTCTGTATACATATCAGTATATAACATTTAAACGGCGTATACGCATCATAATATATCGTTTCTTGTAGCTCTCAATTCGTTCAATTGTTATTACAAAGTAACGGCCACTTTTACGTTCGATAAAAGCGGTAGTACGAAAGTAAAGTAATGGTCGAAAATAACGGGTCGATCAGTCAATATATGTTGTGTATGTGTGTTTTATGTACGCGTGTATGTGTATTGTGTATCATGTACTTGCGTGAATGAATACGTATACTGGTACACGTTTATATCATATGCACTTAAACACATTGTTCTGAACACTGTGTACGCTCTTTCCTTCTTTCAAATTCATTCGTATATTCTACAGAGTATGTAAAAAAAAAACGTCCGTATATATGCGTCTGTATAATCCTCTTCAAGTAAAGTTTCCCGTATATCGGAAGTCAGCGAGGCGTGCACAGCTACATCCAGAAGAAAATAAAAAACAACACAGAAGCCATTCTTCATTTCGGTCGAAACATTTCGACGACTAGCGCGACTAATTGTAAGCTGAGAGATGATCCTCATGAAACTATCAGCGATATCTCATTCCTCATTTCCGATGTACAGAATATCCTTCGTTAATTAACCGTTAATTAACATTATATGCAAACATCTCTCTCTCTCTCTCTCTCTCTCTCTCTCTCTCTCTCTCTCTCTCTCTGCTGTCTCGCTTGTTTCATAATCGTAAAAAAAGGAAGAAAGAAAAGACTCGCGGTCAAACTCTTATCACAGTACATCGTATTACTGTAGTATAAAGCTCCGAATAAGGAGGCATAATTTTTTTCTTTTTTCATGCGAAACGAGCTTGGCACGTGCGCACTTTTATTTCCCGAGAGTACGCGCTGCACCAAGAAGGGAAGCTGGGAAGGCACAGTGTATGTACATGTACTATACGTATGTACAGCACCGAACGGCAATCGGAGATAATACACCCGGGACTCGTGGCACGTCAATCGCTTTCAATTTTAAAAATCGATCACGCGACTATTCGATTCAGTACAGGTCCCCTCGCGACATAGGACTCGCCATAGAACTTATGCTACTGTAGCAGCCACGATTCTTTCTCTCTCTTGAATTAAAATTAATACATCAATTAATAAATATCTTATTAAATAAAAATTAATTCATAATAT
>NW_017259490.1:2637656-2646484 GCF_001594045.1 Atta colombica | reverse complement strand
ATATATATATATATCAAATATGATTAATATAGCATGATTATTTTTTCACAAAATTCTAAAACTTTACGTTTAATTAATTAATTAATTAATCTTTTTTGTCAATAACATAAGTTCTACGAAATGTAACGAGTTTATATACAAAAAAATTCATGATAAGTTTCTTTTTAACTTATCAAAAATTATCAAAGAACAGCTGGATGTTCAATTATTTTCTGTACTATGTGTATTGGATAACTATCTTCTTTGTTTATTATTAAATGCCAATAAATCTGCTGTTCTCTGAATTTTTTTAAACAACTGACAAAAGCGATTATCCAAAAAATATTTTTCAAAGAGCGATCATGAAAGATACTCTCTATCTATGTATTGTTTATCCTCTCTGTTTCGTCGATGTTACTCTTTGCTTCATGCTTCATCTTTACGAGACTAAGAATTTTCCCTGCCATGTTGAATTCAGAATCCACGCGCGCGATTCGCGAGCTAGCGCGCGTAGACCATAAACGCAAGTGACTAGACCTATCGGAAGCCCGACTCTCTGCGCTTCCTCTGTCGGAAATTCTCACACGAATCTCGAGAATAGCATCGACGCCTAAGCGATCAGAGAATAAAATTAAAAAAGAACTACGAATCAAACGCACGCATCATAATGATCCTAAGTCCCATTCGTATAAGTCTCGATGTGAATCTCTCCGTTCATACGCGCTCGATGAACACGCTCGCGAACGATCTCGTTTATTCCCGTCTCTCATTCTATTAACGAAAGTGAAACGTGACGTTGTTCCTAAACGTATTATTTTAACGGCGTGTACTTTGGTAAGACTGCTGGGGTTGTTGGGACGACCCCGGCACGTGCCACTGAGGATCGCCCCCGGCGCACACACACGTGTTCTTTTTATTTATTATTAACACAGCTCTCGCTAGGACGGAGCTAAAGGCCACGGTCGCCGCATCATTATCACCGATCCTCTCCAAGAACAACGACGACGACGATGACGACGAGGAGGAGCAAGAGGCGCGAATTGAAAACGGGACTTGATGATACTCTTCGGCCTGGCCAGTCTTGGGGATGATCACCTACACGGCGCCAGGAGCACCTCGAGCCAACACGGACAGGAAGTGACTTCCTGTCGCGAATACTTGGGTCCCCAGCCTTTGGCAAAGCTGATGCGGACGGAGTAAATGTCGATGGGGCCGGAGGCGGTAAAACCAGCGGCCTGACCACCGCCGCTGCCGTATGGAAGCTGCATGATCTTGGCGCTGTCAAAGATGTTGAGACAGAAACCCGGTGGCACCCGGTAAACTAGTAACGTCCTCGATTCCGGATCGTCCAGGGTGGGCGAGTTCACGAAGATTGGGCTCTCCGACCGATTGTACGCCCATACACCGTCCGCTTCCTGACTGAGCGTTAGCCCTACGACAAAAAAATGGAATTTTTCTTATCTATCTATATATTGAAATCTTTAGGAATTACTATCAAGTGAATATACATTATTCTCTTTAAAAATATTTTTTATTTTAAATATAAGTTGTACAATGAAGAATTAAAAGTGTTTCATATACTCTCTAAATTCTTTAGATGGGATTATGAAGAATATGATAGAGTAAAATAAACCAAGTCTTGAAAAAGAATTTCTGAGATTGGACTTACCAAGGCCGATTTTGCTGCGCGTACGCTGGACCGCGGGCGGAGCATTGTGATTTTCAACCAGAGTCGCTAAACAGAGACCGTCGCCATCATGAAGAGAGTCGAAGACGTTCACTGTCGATGGTTCCACGGGATACAAACGACCAACTCGGCTGCCCAATTCCCAATACGCCAAGGTGCACCATTCCCTCTGTCCTGTCTCACCTATAAATAATAAAAAAAAAGGGACATTTAAAATTGATCTAAAATATCATAAGTGTTGCTATTGTTTGTCATCAATCAATGACCGTACATCGTTTACATTCAGTATTTTTTTTTGCACTACTTATATTTTTTTTGTCACACACCTGCTTGTCATTTATTGAATTAAAAAGTCGTTATTGGTGCAATTGTATCAAGTATATTAAATTTCTTCTTCTAAAATACGATCGAATTGTGATAAATAAATGCGAAATAGTATGAATGCATAATATGCTAAAAAAAAAAAATGTAAAAAGAAGATCTAAGAATTTTTCTATATATTTTATGGTAGAATGTAATGATCTTTCAAAAGCCTTTTGTTAAGCTGCTTTTGCATGACGGTGATTTAACCTGAGTATAAAAATAAAATATAAATATTCGAATTATATAAAATAATAACAGCACAATAATATGTATTGAAGATTTCGTGGATTTTTAACCAAAACTCAATCAAATATTCTATATTTAATTAAACACGCATCAAGCTATGTATGATAGTTTTAATGTACACCAGAATGTACTGGATGAGTCCAACCAAATTTGTTATAATAAGTCATGTTCCAAATTTCCGATATACAGCGTCAATACTAAAAATCTACAATACGTTACGTATAGATTTTCAGTTCTGGCGATGTAATCGAAACACAGTCGCAGGCAGAAGCAAGATACAGCACAGGATACTTCTAAGTCTTTCTCTTCTGTCTAGCTCCAGTCAAGAAGAATAATACCGAGACTTCCGCTATTATTGTCAATTCAGAAAAAAAGATTAAATCTATTTCTCATCGCTACTATTCAAAAACTATTTTTCTTATCTGCCCTGTTATGTCTGTAAATAATAATCGCTGCACATTTCAGGTATGAAACATGACCCACTTAACAATCAGTAAAAATGCTTTATCGAGCATAACTCGGATTATACACTTATATGACCGTAAAAGGTTAGAGCATTGTTGTCTTTCGTCTAATCGTGTCAAAAATAATATTCGAAACGCATGATTTTCCAAACATTTTATCTACCGGATGTCGGCCCGACGAGACGCTTCTCTTTCGGGATTCTTTGTTAACGAATGGTCCTTTCCGGTAAAGAGGTTTATGCCGGGAGAAACCGAGGTTACAAAGAAACGCCGGCAAATCTCCCACGCTTTTCATCGTTACAGCGTCTCCGGCGGCGTCACCGCCGCCTGGGATCGGCGCCAGGATCCCGCAGGCCGGACGTAGCGGCCGAGTGAAATAAGAATTCGGAGACGGAGGAAGACACAAGACGCACCGTACGATGGTGCAACATCGAGTGCCGATTTGTTTCGAGCCCAGAATACAATGACACGAGACAGTCACGGATTAATGTTAACACGGTCATCGGTGTTAACGTCTTAGCACGTCGTGTTATACACAGTCTTAATATTATTCTTATCGATTTAATATTTAATATTATGGAGGATCATTTAATATTAATATAATAATAATTTTTCCCTATATTTTTATTGATTCGATATTAAATATTATTTTAATCTTTACTTTCATCAATTTGACATTTATCATTATTTATTTTATATTTAATAACATATAATATTATAAAATATAAATAAAATATAAATTAAGATTCATTTTAAGTTCAGAATGAAAAAGCCATTACAAATTATGATGTCAATGAAAGCTTTTGTTATAATTATTTTAAATAATAAACATGTGAAATAATTTTCAATTCACGTTGAGTAATACAATTTCTTGTGTAGAATGTTAGACGATTAATTTTAAATTCATAATCGAATTATATCCAATTTGAATTATTTTTATCATTTTTTATTATCATTTTTATCATATTAATAAATAAAAATAAACTTTTTGAAGAGTTTTTAATAAATAAATCTAGATGATAATTCTATTCATGCAAATATACAAAAAATAACATCAATTAAATATGTTAAAATCCTTTGTTTACTCTTTTTCTACACTCTTCCGCTCCGCGACGTAATTCCGAACAATTTTGCGTCACCTAGCGCGCAGCCGTTGAAGATGATCTCCTACATTTGCGATTTCTTGCCGATGATCGGTAACGCGATCGACGAGTGTAGCAGAGTCCCGGAAGCCAAAAGAACAACAAGAAGATTCAGAAATTCATCAGATCGTAAGCTATGGCACGAAAATGCGCGATGCGACCGAAAACACCTTATCGCGACCGCAATAAACATCGTTCGATTTCCGAGGTCCCGCTCGGACATCTCGAGGCCTGGCTCTCTCTTCTCACGGCTCTACGACGAGCTGACATGTGTGTGCGTAGAGCAGCGTCACGCACGGGAAAGAGAAAGATGAGACGCAGGCGGGCGACGGCGGCGGGGAATCGGGGAGCCCCTTGCTTCCACCACAGATAAAAATAGATATTACGAGTTTACCGCGGCGCCAAGATTGCGGGGTATCGCGACGATTACGTCATCGGTAGTAGCGCGAGTGGTTGGAGCAAGGACGCCTGTCGCGTCGCCCGCCGTTGCCACCGTCGTCGTCGTCGTCGTCACCGTCGAATTTTCATGTTTATCTGCGATCGTCTGCGGTCTTTCAGCAGTTTCTGACTGCCGCCGTCGCATTGTGCGTTTTATTCCCCCATCGAGTTATCGCATCGCGGACCAGAAGCGCGAAATCAACCGCGAGGTAGATACGCCGGATATACAGGGTGTCTCGAGAGGCGACTGACTGTCGTTACTGAAAATCCTCTGGATATTTAAGGGATCGCGAGGAGAGAGAGGTCTGTTCTTTGTGGCTGAACTATATAGAGTACACTTGTTGCATTGAACAAAATGTTTTGATTATATCAACAAGAAGTACAAACAAAAAGTTCTACTCGTAATCAGAGTTCTAGTTATCGTAATTGAATTTCTGATTATCTCGACTAGAATGTTTGATAGATTAATTGTAAAGGTTGCGGCCATATAATGCATTTTCCTGCTGGATTTCTTACGTTTTATAATTAAATTATTACAATTATATCATACACAACAAAGAATTTCTAATAATCTATTAAAACGCAAACAGGAAAGAACGCATTGTATGCCGCAGGCTTTAAAGTGTCTGATTTGCATGTACGTTTCTGAATCTATCACACTGAGAAAAATATTCTGGTTGATTAACAAGAAGTACAAACAAATTACAAAACGAATTCTGATCATATGAATCATAATTGAATTTCTGATTATCTCAACTGGAATACATTTAAATGTTTTGACTAGCACCTTTCTGATTGAATCTATTGTACCTAAATTTCAATTAATGCAACAAAACATTGTTTTCAATATGTACTTAAAATACAAATAGATGCATAAAAAAATAAATAAAAAATAGATTATATATCTATTTGAAGTTTGACCAAAACAAAATGGAAAAGTTTTAGTGTAGTTCAGAGACAGCAACAAAAAGCAGATCTACTCGCTTTCTTTTGATGCATCGAGGTACTTACGACGCATCGAGAGATTGTGTTTCGAGGTTCCAAGTGATTTAACGAGGAGATTTCGCGAGTTTCAAGCGTACGGAAATGGACAATTTAATTTAATAGGTACAGCGAGCGCATTAAATCCGTCATTTGCTGTCGGAATTCTCGATGTTGGCGCTTCTCGATTCGACGATCGCGTCGCTAGGGGGGGAGGGATAAATCATGAAGATAAATGCCACGGGGAGGAAACGAGCGGACGAGTTAGCGAGAATCGCGAGGTGCGTCCCGCGCGCGCGCGCGCGCGCGCGATACAATAAACGCAGTCACTAAATGTGGGCCACGCAGAGACGCGCGGCGAGCGGCGTATGTGGCTCGGAAAATTGGAAGCAGACCGACAGCCCTGTAATAAAGCAATTCTGTCGGTTCTCTGAAGATCACGATAAAGAAGCAATTACGGAATTGACTGCAGCTTGCCGCGACTCTTAAGTGTCCTCATTTCTCTATATCCGAGATAGAGAGGAAGAGGGAGAGAGACAGACGTATTATTTCACGTCGCGACGTACGTCCGCGAGTCTTTTATTTTCGTAATCGTTCTCGTTTTCAAGGATTTCAGCTCGGCTAAGAAAAATCTCTCAATGAATCGGTGCCGGCGACCGCGCCATGCCACGAGAATTATTCCACCGTTCTTTGCACTGTCAGGCAGTGCAGATAACTTCCAGTTCGTTAAATTAATAAAAAAAAATTGACAGTTCCAGTAGCGCTTTTCATTAGAGTTGTACAGTTCTTTTTAAAAATAAAAAAGACTTCCGCATTTTTTGTACTGTAAAAATATTATTTTTAGTATAAAAAAACCAAAATTGAAAAAGTAGCCGCAACTCTCTATTAAAATGTAGAGCATAGAATTTTGAGAGCTAAAATTAACGAGAAATATCGCAGGAATTATAATATAATAATTAAAATTATTAGCACAACACTTCTTTTCCAAGCGATGTCTTCTACATTGTTGAAATTTTTTTTATTTTGACAAGGAACCATAGAACTAAAAAAAAAAGAGTGCTACTATCATTATATTTTTTTTATTGCACAGCGCGCCAACTTCGCGATCCAGTGTGTCGCGATTGGAAAGGATCCATCTAATGGCCAATTTGAAGTTGGTCGCGCAGATATTTATCGTTTGCAGCGTACGCTCAGATCTCGAGTGTCGACCTTCCCAGTCGCATACCAATCGCCACGCGGAGCGATATGCAAGGTGTTTGCACGGGAGCGTGTGTAAACATGGATGGGAGAAAAATAACGCTCGCCGTCCCGAGACACGCGACAGCGTCGGCTAAAGTGTCTGGAGTTTCGTTTGGAATGCGATACCATCGCTGCTGCAGTTGATTCTGCTGCTGTTGCTACCGCCCCATCGCCGCTTTGACACAGAACGCGTACATATACATCTTGTAAGATGAGGCATAAATGATGAAACTAAAATTGTAAAATAAAAGTGGATATTAAACTTAATAAACTCTGTAATTGAGCTGAACTTAGTGATCGTAAAAATTGAACAATCACAGTCGAGTATTCTCCTCATATTCAATCGATCAATTATAATCACTTACAATTATGTTTATGCAATTATAGAATAGGCTTTAAATAAACAAAGTCGCGATCGTGAAAGAGGGAAAAGGAAGAGAGAAAGGGTTTATACTTACGTACACACTGAGAAAACTTTTTCTTATCTCAACTAAAATTATAATTATAAGATGGAATCAAAAAATGATTTATCCATTTTTAAATAGAATTTCAATACAACCCGATTTTCTTTCCAATGTCAAAAAACGTAATTGAGATCGCCCAATGAAAGCCAGCTGAATCGTCCATTACAGAATTGATCAATTATTTATCGGATCAAGTTTGTGCAAAATTTCCATTTATTACACATTACTTCTAGAAAAAAAAAAGTATTCCATGAGATTACGGCTCGCACTTGTCCAGTGTCGCGACGCACGCGAATAAATCCAGATGCTAGAAAAAGAAGCGCTCACGGGACCGTTCATAATAAATCATCGGGAGCGCGCGAGCGGCCTTTCCGATAATAAATTTCGGGGTGAGTGAGAGAAAGAGACGCGGAAGAAGCGGAACAGCCCGAAAGCGAATTTCAGGAAGATTGGATGCAATTACTTATCGACGCGCCACGCCACCGCGATCTGCAAGAATAATGCCCGGCGGCCTTCCATTTCGCCCCCGACGCGACTTGCGTACGGCTTGCCCCGGAGGGAGCGTTGTTTTGATCGGCCTGATATTTTACGATCGTAAATTAATCCAGCGAGATTTATATTTGCCTGGTTTCATGCGCACGTGAATTCGATTTGTGTTCGGACGAGGAAGAAACGAAATAGACGGGGAGAATCGCTGTGATTTTACAATCCGTGCATTTTTTAGAAGAGTTAACATCAATTCTATCTGCGCGACGTCGTCGTGTCCGCGTTTCATGTCGCTTCGGTCGATAACAAAAGCCAATTGTGAACAGCGCTTTAAGCAGATCGCAAACGACCGATGCAAAGCCATCAGAGTGCCAATGTGTTTCCCCTTGGGTCAAATACCCTGAAGCTTACTTAGATAAGATTCTCAACCTTAGCATGGCCGGTCAAGTAACTGCGTAATGTAGGTGCACACGCACGATGACGATCACGGTTGTTCCGTGTATCAAAAATCGTGCACATAAAAAGATAAGCCAGTATAAAAAGATAAGTATCAATACAAAACTGAGAGAATATATATGGAATGTAGAAAAAGTACTTTAAGAGTTGTAAGATTTCCATCTTTCATTCATCGCGATGAAAAACTTGCGAACTACGTGATATATGATGTAAAATGATATCTCTTATATAAAAAGAGTCACAAAAACAGGTTAGAATAAAAATTTAAAGCATCGTATTTTAATTATTTTTATCACGCGTTTGTTTATCAGAAATAAATCATACAGTCAGACCTCTTGAAATCTCTGTGCAGAAAATTACGAAAAAAAATAGTGACGCAAATCGCGTGACAAAACATCTTCTTCGCCTTTCATATCTTCTTCACTAATCTCGCGTTAATCTCTGCAATTGAATTTCATAACATTACATATTTCCAATTGAATCGTTTGTCTATATTTTTCCTTCTCGTCTATCTTTTCTTCGATCAAAAGCGTCCGTTTTTCTACCAATATAATTTAATTTTAATCTCGGTTTAATTAACTCATGTTTTTTCTAATTCTAAGAATTCTTAGAAAAAGATTAGATGAAGGATTAGTAAGTTGAGATGAAAATTTAATCTCATTGATAAAAAAGGGCATAAATCCACTTCGCTCGCTGGATCTTTCTAATCTCGATCCTGATTCTCGCGTATCTATCTATTCGAAAAAGAAGAAAAGAATTCCGCAATCCATTCGTTCGCGAGGGTACGCGTGCACGCGTGCCGACCAGGGATAAGCGCACGCATTGGGGTCGACGACAATACGGTAAAGGTAATAAAGGCAGCGGCCGTGTCGCGTATGCCGAT
>NW_017259490.1:2634633-2637556 GCF_001594045.1 Atta colombica | reverse complement strand
TATATATATATATATATATATATGTATCGGCGCTCGGAGAGACGTGACCCTTGTCCTTCAAACGGCCTTTCTACGACCGTGCACCGTAGCGCCGTATAGGTGCGCGTTGCATACCTAACGACACGCGTAGCAAGAAAGCCAGCCATTGCGGCCGCCTGACGTACGCCCGACGCGTGTGCGTGTGCGTGTCGCGTGTATACTCCAAGTTGCGAGCGCGCAACTCCAGCCTACAACCTACAATTCTCCGCTATCAGGGACGTATTTGCCAAATTCCTCACCTTCGTCGCGGACATACTGTAACTGCCAAGTTCCCACTTTGCCGAGGACAATGTCGAGTAAAACGTTCATTTACTTCGCTGTTTTGCTACATTAAAAGCGCTCGTAGATTGTTTGTAATTTATTTAGATAAATATCACATAAATTCATCTTGGCTAGTTTTAACATGTGTTTACAAATTAAATAAATGTAATTACTATAATATTGAAAATCGATCGAGGAATGTTTAACACGAATAAGCGAAGAAGGTTAATAATATTTTTGTGTGCATTTTTGTAATTAGAAAAAAAAACTGCAATAATTATTACTTGATCTTGAGACTTTTTATGTTTATTGTAAGAACATATAATAGTTTACTGCAATTTATGTACCTATTTTGAAAATTTATTATATATTGAAAAAAGAAAAAATATTCAAGAATATATTAATAATGTGTTTTAGTCTAATTTATGATCACAGATTATATTCTATCAAGAACTTACCTCTTGTATTTCAATGTATATACATTGGCGGCTAAGAAAGATAACATAATGTATAGACCGTTTATGAATATTCTAATTCAATTCACCAGACTAGAGCAAATACGTTTTTACGCACGTCTTTATCTCTCAATGACAATCCTTATTATTTATTGTCCCATTGCATATGCGTATCGTATAGTATATTCATTAACGGCTAAGAACCGATTTGACCGGCAAATTAATCTCCGTTAAAGCGGTACTTTTTACTTCTTATACGCAATAGACTCTTGTCTATTTTTGTTCCCGCAGGAAATGCAGTGTTTGCTAAAAATAGCCGTCGTATCCGCTTCCGTATCAGATACCGTGACGCGAGACGAGACGATTCGGTGGGTGTGACTATGAAGGAAGGACACCCTGTATATATACGCACAATACGTATACATACACTGTCGTATTATATGCATACACTCACATATACACGATTGCACGCATGTGTGTGTGTGTGTGTGTGTGTGTGTGTGTGTGTGTGTGTGTGCGTGCGTGTGTGCGTGTATATATCTAATTTGATAGACGAGAGCGAACGATAGGAAACTACGAGTTTAGCCGAGCGGTGTTTGCCCGCGATAAGATGAACGTAGCGTGTCAGTGGCGCCTGTGTTGTGTACCGAGAGACTCGGAATTTCAGTTTATTTTGAAGGCCGCTGAATCGCCGCGCCGCGCCGCGCCGCCCAGGACGAGGCTCTCAGACGCCCAATTCTGTAGTCGACGACGCCAGATTACAGGGAAGTCCCGTAAGAGGGACTGAGTATTGATACTGAAGAAAGAAATATCTTTATCTCCTTCCATTTATCATTTATTTGTAAATTCTATCTCTGTAAAAATAGAATTCCATCGAGAATCGGCTTTAACGCTCCTTAAAAAGATAATCCCCCGTCGAGTTTCAGAATAAAGAAACCTCACGAGGGAAACTTTATAGCTCTCACACATTTTGCTGAAGTATATTTAAAAATTTAGCTCTAAAAATAAATTTTGTCGGAATATCAAAAAATAATTACGTAGGACGTTTAAATTAATTGCCAGAATGTCAACATTTTTGTTCACCAACTTAAATTACACTTAAATTTCCTACATAATTATTTTGATGGTTCAACAAAATTATTTTCAAATCTATTTAAATTTTTTAATATTTTAACAAAATTGTTCTTTCCGTGCATATTCTTTTCTTTTTTTCGAAATTGAATATTAAATCTGGTACATCGCGCAGTTCTCCCTAAGAGATGTGCATAAAGGATTTTGGATTTTCACTAATTAAACACGCAATAATTCTATCATTTAAATATCGCAACTCGCAAATATTTACATAACCAATGGCGCTAAGTTAAGTATGCTTAGATAAATACGTCGAGATATGTATACGAATTATCGCACGGAGGCCGTATGTCTTATTGTGTTGCGACAGAAAAACTTGGAATATGCGTTAATAAATACATGCTAATATACGATTAGAAATGATAATTAGCTATCGTGAATGTCCGTCAACTGGATCTCGGACCTTCGTGCTTTCTTGGGCAGATCGACCCAGACGAAGCGGACTAGAAGTGCGCACGAAGGAATCGTTTTCAACCTTGCACATGTAATCGGAAACGAGAAACTAGACGACGACTGTAAGACTAATTGTAAGACATGCGAGAAGATCGCTACCGGATTACCTTGAGGGAGAGACGTGCGATTCCAGAAGATCAATGAAGATATACCACCCGTGGAGATCCTTTTTGCGACGACGACGATGACGTTTGCATTACTTTTTCCCGGGGAAATTGGTATACAATTTCGTTGAGTCCGCGAATCTCGGAGAATGCTTTTTCGTGAGCGTGTTACGAGTTTGTATCCAAATGCATTAAAACTTGAAACGTCGAAGTTGCGCAATTTGTGTAATATGTACCAACCTGGTCACGGAAAGTACCGTCAAGAACTGACCTCGCAAAAGCAACGCGATGCCGTTCGATCGAAATTTATTACGCGACCTCGCGAAGAAGATTGCGATCATGTTAGGAACATACGTTTTGTCCTCGAAATTCAATGGAAAACAACATACATATGTTTTCGTCGATTAGCAAAATAATGGAAAGACCGTAATCGCGTATTTTATCATTGCTTCGTAGATATAAATACTGTGGAAGTTTCCT
>NW_017259490.1:2608992-2634533 GCF_001594045.1 Atta colombica | reverse complement strand
ACACACACACACACACACACACACACACACACACACACACACACACACACACACACACACACACACACACGCACACACACGCACACACACACGCACGCACGCACGCACAAGCATTATTTTGTATAATGTCAAATATTGCGATTGTCAGAATATTGTTTGACGATATTAATCTCAAAACTCTGCAGACTACTCTGACTTTCACTATTTACAATTAGTCAGACCACCTGGATATTGCTGAAATACGGTTGTGTTTTTCAAAAGATTTTTAAAAGAGCTCTAAAGGCTCTGAAAAAATTCTGGGATATTTTTTCAACATTTATAAATACAATTGTACAATTATATGACACGAAACATTTATTATTTTTGTACGTGTCAGAACGAGTCGTTTGAGATAGAAATCGACAAAAAAATAGTAGTCATAATTCAAAGTTGAAAAATTTCAAATTCTTACGTGCACTGAACAAAAGAGTTTGGTAATACCAAATGTTTAGTAAAACAATGCTAATTAAATATTTTAATTTAAACGACCAAGAATAATTTTACTTTTATAAATATTTAGTAAATATTACTAAACAGTTACTGTTTAGTAATACTTAATAAATATTTAGGAAAGTAAAATTATCTTTGGTCATATTTCAACCAAAATAACTATTAACTTCGTAACTATTATCAAACTCTTTCTTCAGTGTGACCTAAGAAGAGTTAATTTTCTGAAAATATTTCTGAAAAAATGAAAATATTTTCATGTGTAGATTTAAATATATCAGAATACATGATAAGAAGTAAGAACTGTCTCGATGTTCTTCCTACACTAAAATTTTTCGACGCCACTTCTGGATATCCAGCAGCGACGATAGATATCCAAAAAGGTGCTCATAATCAAGTCACTCAGACGGAATCGATAAAAAAATTCACGTGAGGATACAGGTATACGTGGGTGGGAAATTCTCCCTTGTCCAATCGAAACGACGCGACGGTATCGGCGGGAGCCACGCGCGTCAGAGAGGCGACGGATGACCGCGTCAGTGAGTCGCCAAGTCGAGGACAGACGCCTTTTAAACGAGACTAGCGGGAAAGGATCGTCCGCGTCGCGCCGGTGAGGCGCAACGCGGTTTGACTTTCACGTGGGATATCCACGATGACGACGGTTCGAATCAGGCCCCGCGAACGAGCGTTCAAAAAAAATCGCACGCGTCGCTTTCGATGAGAGACGACGACGACGACGACGACGACGACGACGACGACGACAAAGCCATAAACTGCTCGCTTCCTGCGTCGCGCCGCCCGTCCGCTTCTGAATGCATTACGCCGTCACCGTCGTCATCGTCGTCGCCGAGTTCCAGTCCCGCACGCAAACTTGACACGTGTGGCATAAATATCGGCGGAATAATATCGCCGTGTGCATTCCGAGAAAATGAATATCTCATCTCTGACAGAAGATCGCGCACATATGCACTGTATAAAAAGAAAATAGTTATGATTGTCGAGTAACAAAGTGATATAATAATGATTGCGAGTTACAAATGAGATTAAATAGATGTGTCGTTGTAAATTATTTAATAGAAGACAAAGAAACGACGCGTGTATAAATAGATATCGAAGCAGTGCGCGATGCATTTATTAAAACTTTGATCGCGTCAGAGTGTCGCCACACCACACGTCGCTGAATAGGCAAGAGATAGATCCAACGGATAAAGCTCGTGTTTAAGAATTGCATCTTCCCCGAGTAACTCCCACGCAGACTTGCAAAATTACAACGCGCATGGCGTATATAGGCACGCGCGTATAGGGTGTCTCCTTCAAACTTCATTAAATGTCAAGCAATCAGCGAGTTCTAATTCAAACATCAAGTTGAACGAATCGCTTGACTTCTTTCCAACATTCCTCATGAGAGAAGAATCCATTTTGAGCAATTTGAATCCATTTTAACAAAGATATATTATCGAAAAATAGGACAATGGATAAATGACACTGCGTATATATTCGTGCAGAGGATATATTCGCTACGAAATGCGTACGCGTTGTGCGTACGTACGTGCGTAGTGTACGTATGCGCGCATAGTAAGCGAAGGCATAAAATCATCGGGTGTTTGCTTAAGTGCGTGTCATATTAGAGAACGGTACAGCGAGAATATTATTGGCGCCTGCCTGGCAGCACCGCAGAGAATGTGGCGCGTGTTGTGCACGTACGGAATCTAAATAAAATGCGAGAGAGGAGAGATATTATGTATGTACAATATATATATGTCTCATTTTATATATATATATATATATATATATATATATATATATGTGTACACTGAAAAAAATATAATCAATTTTAATAAATATTTAGTTGAATACTACCAACTAAATATTTATTAAATATAAAGATATATTTATTTGATACAAAAAATGTTAATTTGATTTAACAATTATTTTTTTAATTGAACAAATATTTACTTACTGTAAGTAAATGTTTAGTTGGCAGTATTGAACTAAATATTTATTAAAATGAATTATATTTTTTCTCAGTGTATACATGTATATATCGGGACATCAGGAATTGTGAAACAAGTAGGCGGGTGCGCCGCGAATAGTATCGCAATAAAATCGTTCAATTTATTTCGGTTCTCCTCCAAGCGGAGAGTGTCGGCCGCGGCACGAGGGTCTAAAAAAAGACTTCTCGCTTCTATTACGCGCGAGCGCACAGCAGCGGCGGCAATGCTCGATCAAAAGGACACTTGGCAACGCTTATATTTTCGTTGGCCCTTATCGACATCGTACCACTGCACCCACCCGCAATCCCCTGCGATGCACCGCCAAGACTTTAATAGATTAAAGTCTCGATGTGGAGAACTTTGAGGAGGATCGATATTACACCCTCATTTACAGATACGAAAGCCATATCTAAGTTCGAAATCTTCTGTTTGAAATACAGAGTGTAAGTGAACTTTCGCCTTACGGTGATTGATAAAGAAAGGTTTGAAGTTTTGTTTCTACAATTAAAAAAAAATTTGCGATACTATTATTAGTATATCAATCGTACACAGAAAAATATCATTTTACTGTTAAGAAAAGCGACTACTCAACTTACTTTTTAAAGTAATGATTATCTTTAACAAAAAATGTTTTTTTTTTAAATATAATTATTACAAATTTTAGAAACTCATTCTTATAAGAATATTATAAAACTGGTCGAAAAAACTTTGTATAAAAAGCAAATCGAATTTGTTTTAATTTAATAATTTAAAAAATTTTTTTTAATTTAATAATTTTGATTGAAGTGTTAATTAAGATTCAAAATATATTTTGAATAAATTTAATACTTGTGATAAGCTTATAACAGATTTACGGATGTAATGTGATAAATTTTTTTTATATATTAAGAAATATTCAAAACAAGTAATTATTACTTATGTAACTTGCGTAATATATATTTTTATAATATATATTGTATAATATATATTTTTCTGAATATGGAAAAAACAGTTTTGTTGAAGTATCTAAAAATTTAACCAGATACAGATTTAAAAATAATTTTATTCAAACTATCAAAATAATTATGTAGGATACAAAATGGTGGCTAGAATATTACAACTTTTTGCCGTTTAAGCGTACAAAGCATTCTACTATTTAACAAAATTATTTTCAGATTTGCAGATTTCTATAATTGAATTTTTTGATACTTTAACAAAACTGTGCATAGCTGTGTTTTTTTCAGTTCCAAGTGACTTGTTATCGTAACTGAGGATTAATAATCACCTTTTTCAAGATTAATAAACAACGTAATATACATAATCAACTCAATATACATAAGCAATATATAATTTTCAAGAAATTATATATTGCTTATGTATATTGAATTGATTGCTCGTCTTGAATATGTAAATATCTATAATATGAACATTATTATTAGTATCAGTATACAAATCTTTAAAAAATTCAACAACGATTACATCATATTATAAATAGGTATTACAAGATAAGATGGAGAAGAAAATTCCAATCAACAAACAGTTTATGAAAGAAAGAAAGGAACCTTCGGTGGTCCTGTTGAACATATATATATATATATATATAGATATACAAGGTTACGACGTGAGGGAATGTACGTGAGGCGCATATAGGAAAAAAAAAAAAGAAAAGAAAAAGAAAAAAATTCGATCATAAAAAAATCGGGACGTGGGAAGGTAGAAAAAAGTGCACAAACTAGAAGTGCAGAACTCGAACAGCGTCGATGCTCGTAAAAAGAATCGGGTATACCTCAAGATCATAGTCACGACCCTTTCAAAGCCAGAGAGCTCTTCTGAAGAGGGAGTCACGCATAACGCAGGACACGTGTTTGAAGATCCTGAGATAGAAGAGAGAAAGAGATATACGAAGAAAAAAAAAGTATTGGGAAAAAGAGAGATCGAGAGGGCTTCCTAGACGATTCTAAAAAAGGCCAGTAACAAGAACCTTGGGATCGTCATCGTCGTAGGCTTCCTTGTCATTGTCTGCAAACAATGCGTCCGTAAAGAGATACGCCGTAAAACGCGGGTACATAACGCAAGCGTTACGCATGGTCGCCATGTGGCGTATGCATGTATAACCAGTATAACACACACAAGCGGACGCGCATGGGGAGATACGTGTTGACGCTTTGTAATGGCAGAATAAAAGATGGCCCGACGCCAGTGAAGGCGCCACATACCAGGCGCCGCCTAACCACTCTTTTCCTCCGTCCTACTCTCGCGCGCGTCGCGGCCGTTCGAAATCTCTCTCTTTCTCTTCCGCCGATACATGTCCTTCTCCCACTGACAACTCTCTCTCTCTCTAGCTTCAACCCCCTCCGCACTTCGCCTCTATATCTTCGACTCCTCAACTCGCCCCGCGACAGTCCGATCGTTTACTCGCTCGCTCTCCTCATCCGCAGACACGCACCCTCTCTCTCTTTCATTCCCCGTCCTCCCCCTCAAGGCATATTTTCTCCCCCCCCCTCTCTCTCGTATTACTTTATCCTCCCCCGCGTCGTGCTATTCCACGATCCCGCATCCACCCCCATTCCCCTTTCTGTTTTCCTCTCTTTCTTTGATCAATTCTTTGACCCTATACAAACAGGGCCGCGTGTATGTGTGCGTAGTGGAATGTGTGAGATTCAAGTCGCGTGCGCGCGCGCGTACTTTGCACGCGTGTATGTACACGCATACATACGGTGCATCTCTCTTTTTTTTTCACCGGTTCACCGAACGTCACATTCGCGGAGCCCTCCCCCTCCTCCCCCCTCTGATTTCTTCTCTTTCCTCGTCCCTTCTTTCTCCCCTTCCCCCCCGTTTCTGCCTTATCTCTCGTTCTCGCACACTCGTTCGAGATACGCACATCGAAACTGCGTTCGATAATTTTGCAAGAACGCTCCGGCACACAGTGGCGTCGGTAGTACGAGGAAGTTGAAGAATTGCTCGCAGGATTCGAGGGAGAGACGGTTGTCGAACGATAGCGTGCGATTCGTGGAGATTCGAAATGTATCGCTCAAATGCATCAAACTTTTGTTACGAACAAAGTTGGGTACGTTCTAACATGGTAAATGCCAATTGAAATTGCAGCAATCCACGACATATGCTAATTTCTTCGTGAAAAAAATCGATTCTTATCATTAACTCTGTCTTGTTTCTTTCTCTGATAAGACTTTCCCGGAATCAGAAACTCTTATGTCCATTTCTAGCAATGCAGATTAAATTTAATCTCGGTTCAACTTATTATTCATTTTTTTTTTCTAATTCTTAGAACTAGGAAAAGATGAAGAAGAGAGTGAAATTGAGATTAAAATTGAACTGTCATTGGAAACGAGCAATAGGCATTAGTTGTTTTCTATTTTCTATATAAGTGATACTTCAGATCTAAAGTTATATATTTTATATTTAGATAATGATGTCACTCTTACTTGCTTACATTGATGACAAAATTATCGCATAACATAGGTTTATAACTTCATTTTTAATGAAGGAGTTAACAGGACTCAGTAAAGTACACGATCTCAAATCTTGCAAATTGTAGGTAAAAAAACTAGGCTGTACCGGATTGTAAAATTATCGGATACTGGACAGAATGTAACAGCGGATATCCGAAAAGACAATTTCTTCGAGTCGGATATGCGACATTTTCCGGATATCTGACCGGATTCCAAGAAAATGTCTTCTAAAAAAAAGAAGCCTATAGAGAAAAGGATTATAATTTTGCAATAATGAATAAGATATTATAGCATCATGAATATATACATATTTATTTCTAGAACATTTGTATGAGAAACAATCAACAATTTAATGATATCAAATTTCAACCGAATATATTCCCGGATATTAATGATATCCGGCGATCCGGTTGGATAGTAAAAAAGTGCCGGATAGTGGATACTTTCCGGATATTCGGTGTATGCCTAGTAAAAACTCTGTTGAATCTCCGTTACCAAAATGAGAAAGAACGTGCATTCAACTGAGTTATGACGTCACAAATTATCCGAGGTTTAGTGTAAATGGGAATTACTCCTTTTCCAAATTCGAAAGATTTTATCAAAATTGTTTTTATTTGATAAAAAAAGACATGTGTCCCAGAGTATCATAGATAAATCGACGCGCCTCTTCAGCGGAAAAGGAATGCCAACTCGTAACGACTTTCAATACGGCGAAAGTATGCGATAGACAACGCACGCGCCGGAAGAAGCGCGCCACGAATCCCGTGGGTTTCTGACACGAGTTGATTTAGCGTTATACAATCGATTCGATATACGGTGAATTCTCTCTCGTCGCAAATTCCGTTTTCCGCGTAGAGCTTTCGCAACACCGCGACGTCAACCAGCTGACGCTTTTTGCATGCTTGACGGCGATTCTCGTAGTAATTATAAGTTTGTCAAAAATATGTATACTGTTAAAAATTATTGCGAGTGATGACGACTGCAAGTCTTCCAAGAAAAAAGTTATATTTAAAAATAAACGGTAGGTAAAATTTACAAACGAATCATTGAATTTATTTCACGAAGTACTTTTGATGTGTCTTATTTTTAAAGATTTCTCACTTGTGTAGCTCCGGTTTTCAAATATCGCATTGTTATTCTGCGTTGCTAGTAAACCGTATGACGCATGCCGTAGAATTCTCGTGATTCGCAACAAATGCGCACACAATTGTGAAACGAAACTATCCATCCTGACCAAGTGGACATTTGTAATGGAGTGTCATTGCACCGATGGAATTCCTGTGAACGACCTTCATATTTTTTTCATTCCACGCGTATTCGCGTGCGACACGCGTATCGCGTGATGCACGGCATGCGCGTCGTAATCGCGCGTATCGCTCCGATCGACGATAAAGGGGTTTGTTCAAAGGCGAACCTTGGAATTAGATAGAGTCCCCGGTATGCTTAGAATCTCGGTATTGTAGAGATTTCGAAGTGCCAAAACTCGCCGCTGAATTTATTTATGAATCGTTGTGAAACTGTCGAAAGAACAATTTTGCATGATCAACCACTCCATTAATTTTCAAATTAATTCTCTCAAATTTATGAAAAAAGTTTCCATTAAATATAATTTTCCATTCTGAACGATTTATAATTTAAAATATATTATAAACATAACACTCAGATAAAGATACGTGGTAGCAATTATACAGGTGACAATTATAGGGTTTTTATATTAGGTGTAGTAAAAAGATCCATTATTCATCCATTATTTTTGCATGAAATTGAATGGAAAAATAATGGATTTCTTTTTACTACACCTAATATATGTAGAATTAATGTACAGATATATAATTGAGTAAACTATTTTATAGTTATTGCAGCTATAAAACAGCTTAATTGTACACAATATAAAACTTATTTAGTCGTCATCTATACAATCGCTACTGTTATGTTAATTTTTCTGAATGTAGATATTATTGACACGCGTATACTATAATTTCGTTACAAATTACGTCATTATCTTCTAAGTAGTTCAATTGAAATCTGATTGCTCTTTCGCGATATTTCAATTTTCACGGAAATACAACGGTAACAGTTTCACGATGTGTATAAATGTGTTATGTGTGTAGAAACATGTAACCAGTTGTTATTGCCGTTGATACGATCCCGATAAATCTGCGGAACACCATGCGGAACATTGAGAGGCAGTCTATAGGCACAGATAGCGTCATCTCCATGTAATAATCGTTCGACATCATCAAACGATGCAAGAATTGCGGAGGATTGCTCGTCCGAGTCACGAATTAATGCCACGATACGATCAAATGCGTCAATGTGCACGTGTTTATATGTGGAGAGCCGCATAATAAAATAATAAAATCGCACGGTCCGTTAAATCGCCGCCGCCCGCTAAATCGTCGGAAGGCAGAAAGCGCGCGTAATAAATTCCTACGCGCGTCATTCCTCTCTCGGGACTTTTATCTTCTATTAATAGTTACAAACAAGTCGTGCGCGCGCGCGCGCGCACACTACGGCCGGGATCCTTTAATCCTTTCGGCGCTGAACGGCCCGACGAGGCGTAACTTATGGCAACAGTAGCAATGCATGCTTCTTGCGCGAGCGTAGCCTTTCTATCGATCGACAGGTTCGATATCGATAATCGCGTAACACGTGTAACTCGACGATATGCGATAAAATACTAATATACAATTTAGCGTGCGACATTCGGAAGTTACGAAAAAATTCGGAAGTTTCGATCACTGAATGGATTAAGGCTGGTACCATTTCTTGTATTTTGAATCAAACAGCAATTTTCCGTTTGATGGATACTCGATATCACTTTTTGCGTGAGTGTAAGCGTATAAATAACATCGAAGATAAAGAGGAAATGAGAAGAAATGTTAGAGAGTTTCGTGATGCGAGATGCCTTGACTTATCTCCTCACACGATTTATCATTTCTCTTAAAAAAGTGACAGATAGTGCTAAATGACTTAATCGTGACTCAGAATGTATCTATTAAGCATACTGAACAACTTTAAAACCATGTTTGCATTTTATTCATTCATCATAAAGGACGACAGTGTCTACTTATCGTAATTAAGACAGATAACCAGATCGAATTTTAGAAATCATTAATGACGAATGTGTTCAAAATCGTTAGTTATTATTTTCTTATCTGCTTAATATTTATCTGCTTAATATTAGTGTAATTAACTGCTTTACTAACAAGGTACAATTTTTTTTCAGATTTTTCTGAATTTCTGGGTTGTTTAATCTTCCTTGTAAGAAACGTACTTGATAAAATTAATAGACTGATAAAATTTTCCTGTCTACGAAAAAAACGACGTATCAATTTATGATGAACTGCGCAGAACTAGTAGCTGCAGTCATAAAAAAGGGTTAAAATATTATCGAACGATCGATCAGGCTCGTCCGAGTTTCGCTCGAGTGGCAATTGATGTGCATCTGAAATTACGATGGCAAAAAATCTAGGACACGTATAGCAAAATTACTTGACAATCATTAGCGAGCGTAAAAGCGTATACGTGCTCGTCGTTACGCGAGACTTAATTCCTGAGTCTGTCTCCCTTTCCGCACGCTCCCCTTCTCTCTCTCTCTCTCTCTCTCTCTCTCTCTCTCTCTCTCTCTCTCTCTCTCTCTCATGAGCACTGCTCTCTATTTTCCCTTCCCCGTCGTGCCTCGATCACTCTCTCAAACGTTCCTACTTCTCTATATCTCTCTTCGTTGCTTACCCACAAACACGCACCAACGGAACGCAAATGCGATACGTAAATGCCTGCCCGCTTCGTTCGGATCCGAATGGGCAACGACGTTTGTCTTCCCGCACGCATAAAACGCTAGCTCGTGAGAAAAGAGATCAGGAATATTTTCTTTAAATTCCTCAGTTATCAGTTCAGACCCTTCGTATAGATACTTCTAGGGAATTATATAAAATTCTTTTCTCTCTAAAAACTTTTAAAATGAAATGTCTGAGTGAAATTTCTCTTATTCTTAAAAATTCGAACACCATTCTTTTTTTCAATATAGCTAGCTCAATTTTCATTTTTTAAAATGAGATTCCACTTCAAAGAATTTAGAGAGAAGGGAAAATTTTTTTTTTTAAGGAATATAAAATAAAATTTACGTTCTATTAAAGCCTGTAATAAAATGATGTCGCACATTATGGGAAATGACTCTAAAAATGTCATTTATCGCGATGTCCATGCCCGAGTTCCTGGAAAATATCGTTACCTCGATGCGAAATTAGTTCAGTTTTTCCGGACATTTTCGTCGGTGACGCAAGCACGCTCGCGCGTTCACCGACGCGATTTCGCCTCGATCGCGCTTCGTAATATCAGAGTCTGCTGATTGAAACACTCAGCCGCGGCTCGATAGAGGAGGAGACGTGAGAGCGGGCTTCTCGGAAGAGCATGCGAACTTTGACAGATGGCCTCGTATACGTATCCCTCCTCTCTCTCCCTCTCTCTCTCTCTCTCTCTCTCTCTCTCTCTCTCTCTCACTCCCTCGAAGGCTTTCAGGGAACGTTTATTTCGCCTCGTAGATCGTCAGCGCGGTATAATTTAATTATTAATTTAACGACGACAAAGTAACGATCGCGCGGACAATGAGCGAGCAGATTATCTCAACGCGGCGTGATAGTAGTGCTAGGCCTATAAACCGGGTTTACCACGGACTTGTATTATAATTTACGTCGGTATTTATGCACTCGCGCATACAGCAGGCCCGTACACGCGCAGAATGCGCTCTCAGTATATTAGTAGTGGTGCAGTCCTCTCGTTACGGAGAGTTAAGCCTCTCGTGAAGTAAATGAGAACGTCTCCGTCTTGCTTTCGTAAATGCGCACGGGCGTGGTATGCAAATTATTTCTCGAAGATACTCGATTTAATTATATATAGGTCAATAATGTTATTGATAAGCATCGCGATCACGTACGCGACGCTTATAAACATGTGGTGCGCGTCTCTGGGAACAGCGGGGTATATAATTGACGATCTTCGAAGTTCGAATCAAGGCCGCATAGCGAAAACGACGAAATGCAGGGATCGGGAACGCGATAAACCACTCCTGCTTCTCTCCCTCTCCCTCCCTCTCTCTCTCTTTCTCTCTCTCTCTCTCTCTCTCTCTCTCTCTCTCTCTCTCTCTCTCTTTCCTTTACAGCGGTAGTAGAAAATAAATCTTTACCGCTATCAAGTTTAATATTCAGTTAATTATTCAATAACATCAGCAAGAAGCGATCGCTGAGGAACGCAATTTGGAACTTGCGTTTACGCGAACGATGCCACGGCTCGGATATACAGTTAACGAAGCGCACTTCTGGATCTATTTTCGCTCGATCGAAAGATCGAGGCCGTCGACCCAAACGGATCTCACGAGAGCCGAGAGAAAGAGAAGGAGAAAAAAGGAAGAGATAGCGAGAGGGACACCGAACCGCTTCGCGAGTCGCGATATTTGCTCTCTCTCTCTCTCCCCCCCCCTCTCTCTCATTTTCTCGCACTCGACTACGACGATGAGGACGATGACGACAACGAGGAGTAATCAATCCGTCATTTTATGTATACATTAAGAGGCTTATTTCGCGCCGCGATTTCATTCCCTCTCAAGTGGCCTGATCCAATTCGATTTCATAGCGTTCTCCGCTATGCGCGCGTGCTGCGTCGCTTAGGCTCTTTCCCATTGACGGATGGCTCGTGTGCGATCGTGACATCTCGGTACGCGAATACAGCGAACGAAATCATCCTTAACCCTTTCAACTGTTCGGCACGCGCGAACGAAATTGCTGGCGAGATAGAGAGAATCCGCGATTGCGACATCACCGCACAGATTTATCAATTGGAATGTAAACAGTGATCTCCAAACACAGCTTAGTTTATTTTTATCGCATTTCACGTGAGAGAGAAAGAGAGAGAGAGAGAGAGAGAGAGAGAGAGAGAGAGAATAGCAACAGTAACGATGAAAACAAGATGGATAAACAATATAATTGTTTTGCGAGAGCAGACAATTTTTCCAGGAGAGTCATAATTATTAACGAAGAAACGGTAAGTTAGATGAGTCACGGCAAAGTCTAGAAATGATAGACCTCGCAACTGAACGCACCGAGACCGCTAATTGAAGCGCTTTAACTCGTCTACTTGTTTTCTCGCTTAACGAACCGTTAACTCTTAAAGCTAACGGCTGCGTAAAAATTCTTTCCACGCTCGTCACGATTCCCTTCTAGAAAGCGTATCATTATCACTGCGCAACGTTTGCCGTTGTTATTCATGATTAATTCTTCGACAAGTTCGAAAAGACCCGATGTATGTTTCATGAAATTCGTTAATTTCGCGCAAGTTATATTCCGATGGCAGAAAAGATGGTGTAAGAAGCCGCTTCCATCCGTTTCTTTCCCCAACAGTCCGAGACAAATCTCTCCTCTTTAAAAACTTCGATCCGACTTCTCTGCCAGACTGTAGCGACCTTGATTCTCTCACATGAGTTAGTTCGCGTTGCTTAAAATCCAAAAAAAAAAAAAAAAAACATTTTGCACTTAAAACGAGATAAATATACAGCGTGTCCAAAAACTGACGATCGTTACGTTGTAATATTTTAAGACGAAAATGAGGGCGTTGAAGAGAGAGAGAGAGAGAGAGAGAGAGAGAGAGAGAGAGAAAGTGAAGATTCTAAAGTGCAAACAACGCAAATAATATACTTTGTGACGTATGAGATGCAATTATTTGGAATCAAAACGGAAAATCCGTGGTTTGTTGTGATAACCTGTGTCGGTAATTAATAGCTCTTAACATCGGTATCGTTACGCATACATTACACGTATATATTAAAAAAAATTGCGCAACGACAATCAAACATTCTGAATTATTTATCCATAAAAAAGGTTACATTTGATGTAAATGAAAAGTGTTCCATATTAATTAATCCGTACAATTAAAAAAATATCCTAAAAATACACAAATTTAAATGTTAATTTAATTAACAATTTCAATCTTATAATTGCTAAAAAAGATATTTGATTTTAAAAGGCAATTTAACTTCTCCGGAAATATTCGCCTAGAGACGAACGTTGCACCAGTTGATTCGCAGGCACAAAGTTACGAGACGTATATTTACACTTTTGTTCCCAAGAGTAAGGACCGATGACCTCGACGGGATTCCAATTCAGAAAAGTCGTTCCGGGATCCAATGAATGAAAACGGTCCGTCTGTTTATCTCGGCTATCGTACCAAGGGATGGCGCCAGCCAGTATTTCGCCCCATTCAGAAGGGATGCGGAGAAGGGTGCTCCGGACCGACGCGACGTCGCAGCGGAGGAGAGGAATGGACACGAGCAACCTGTTGCTTTCACCGTACGTCAGGATATATCCACGTGCCTCTCCTCCAACTCCGCTGCGACGCGGGACAGCACCCAGCACCCACACGCAACATGTTGCAATCTCCGAACCTACGACTGCAGTAAAATATTTGCGAGCAACGAATTATCGCGAGCATTCACATTCGAGAGTCGAGCCGCGTCGCGTACGTAGGAGGACAATTTATTGTCGTGCAAGCGCCGAAACCGAGAGCTTCATGCTTGCGGGAAGGCGAGAGGTAATTGAGTATGCCGGTAGTCGCGTTCTTGCTCGGCGTTGACAATTTTTATAAGAGACAATAGAATAGTTGAATGTGAATAGCATGATGAAAATGTGATGACAGTAATACAATAGATATAATAAGAATATAAGAGACGTAATGAAAGAGAGAAGAGAATATAAATCTCACATGATTATACGATAAATCATACGATAATGTACACATTAATAGCAATGAATCATAAAATTCTTGAATAAACAATACTTTTATGAATTAGAATATTCCAAATATACTCGTGAAACGAGTCATCGAAGCTATTTTCTAATGTAAGAATATTAAATCATAGTACCTATAAATAAAAACAAATATTTTTATATGTAAATTTTTTATAAATCTTATTTAGAATCTCTATCGTTCAGTTCTGAAGAATTATGAAACGCATTCGTGGAGTTAAGTACATTTCCAGAATCAATTACGAGAATCTTGGAAATTAAGCTCAGCAACAAGCGTCTTCTTCGCTCGTGGAACTCTATGCTCGAGATTCTCGAGAAACGAGACCGACGCATTTCGATCGATCGTCGGCCGAAGGCAGCATGACGACGGACGTCCAAAGCGAACAGCACAGAGAAAAAGAGCGAGAGCGAGAGCGAGAGAGAGAGAGAGAAAGAGAAAGAAACAGAGAGCCTAGCGCCAAAATAAATCAATAAAATAGCGGACCAAGTCAGGCACGTAGGCGCATACATGTACGTGCATACAACATATGCATGTACGATCTATACGTATTGGAGAAGCGAGGCGAGGAGAGCCACGGCGCGACGGTTGAGGAGAGAGAGAGAGAGAGAGAGAGAAAGCGAGAGAGAGGCCGAAGCAGGCGAACGAGCGAGGTCGAGACACGCGGCAGCTGTCTGGCGCCAGGGGTCCCCCTGTTCCCTCAAACAGTCGCGCCGAATGCCACCCACCTTAGCCGACCGACCTATCGTGCCATTCTCAAACCTGCCTGCATCCCGGGAGCCGGCTTTTCCCTTCTCTTTCCTACCTACTCGCGTTCCTGCACGGCCTTCTTCTTTCCCTCGTCCTGCGGCAGATGCAACAGCCTGCGTCCGACGACGTACGGCACCGTTTGATGGATCGACGATGGATCCATCGCCCGTATTCCGCGAAGTTGAAATTTTTAACCAACGGGTTATTATTAATTGCTGATAAACAAATTATTAAAACATTATCGAATTGCGTCTATAATAATAATAATAATAGTGAAAAATATCTTCATTTTTTTTTTATAAGGTATAAATGTCCCGGTTGACTGAATATATACTTTTTATTCTTTACACAAAATTTATTATTATTAATTTTTCAAATGCTTTTTTATTACAATATATATTATAATTTAATTGTATTTATAGATTGTAATTAAATTATAATACATTTGAGATTAATAATAAGGCTTGTAAAAAGTGTTATAAATGTCTGGAATCATCTCAAACACGGGACGTTTACCTTATGTAACTTCTAAATTACAATTAATCGTGATTTATCGCTGAATTTATATGAAAAGAAATAAATGAAACATCCCGAGTTGAAAAAGCCTTCTGAAAAGATTCGATGGTCGCGGCGTGGTCAGTTGGAAAACGCTCGATCGAATCCTGATATTTCTGTTCTCTCCCGGAAGCAGCGCCTTCTATCTATAACTGACTCAAATAAAAAGGCAACCACGCGCGTGTTTATGATTCCATGTCATCCCTTTCGGTGCTCCACACTTCGCGTATTATATTGCAGCGCTCAACATCCCGCGAATATACGCGACATTTGCTAAGCCGATGAAAGTGCAATCCCATCAGGATGATTCTCGTTTCCGATAAATGGCCTGCTATAACGACAGGCCGAACGTGCATTTTTTTTAAATTTTTTGTAAAATTTCAGAAATTTCAAATTCGCCTGAGAAATACTAGCATGTTTTTTTTATTCAATGAATATATAATTTTAATTAGAATTTCAATTTTTTATTTTTGCCTCATGTAAAAAATTAAGGAGCTATAAATAAATATCAGAAATTAAAAAAAGATTTAAAAGAGAGAAAAAGTAAAATAACTTGACAATTATTTAGTAATTTAAGAATTTTTAATATGCATCTGAAATGTAATTTAAAGGAATTTAAAAAATCCAAAAGATTTAAAAGTTTACATTCTTATAATAACATAAACGTTCTCTTAATCTGGAATTGCTGGAGTAAATTGTGTTCTACACGATTACTCTGATTAAATGCGTGAACATACGCATCGTTTCTTACTTACTCTTATAAAATCGCAAGATGCGCCAGACACAGACGCAATTTGTTGTCGACTTGGGAATGTTTGACGTTAGAGCAGCAGCGTTTGCATTGGCGAAGGTAATAAAAGTACGTAAAAAGACTTCGACAACACGAGAGAAAAACTCGTCGCAACGTGTTGTCGTTGCGAATATTATAATTAATTCGTTTTTCTTCACCGGTATGGGAATTTGCGATCAATCAAGAGAATAAACAAAGTCGTCATTCGCTTATATAAAGACTTAATCTTCCTACACAGATCAAATTACATCTCATAGAACGTAATCCAAAAAAAATCTGCCTATAATTGAAATATTCTTTTAAAATAAATTCAATAATAAATAAATAAATAAATAAATAAATAAATACGTATAGACGTTAATCATTACAACCAGTTTTTTATGTGTATTTTTTTTTATCTTTTATTCTTGCAAATTATTTCCTTATCGCTAATACCCACTTTTATCTACATCTCGAAAAAAAATTTGTATACTCAGTCCGATGGCGCAACAACACAGAAAATTATTTCGAACGACGTTGCGGAGAAACGAGAGTAATCGTCGTACGAGTCGACGACGAGAGAGCAGAGCGCGTTCACTTTCCTGCTTCTGGCTGGGGCCAAAAGCGTTTCAGGCGTTCCACGAAGCAGCAACACGAGAGAGGCCCGAGAGCGGTCCGAAAAACGACGAGTCCGCGATCCGTGCGGTGCGTCATGCGTGAAAAGCTACGTGCGCGTCAGCCCGGAGGAACGTGCGTGCTGAGGAAATTTCTTCGATCGACGCCGATCGACATTGTAAAACATTGTCTTGTTCTTTCGAGAAAATCTTGGGGAGCGATAAGTCATTATACTTTTTATACAGGCATGTTGTAAATCAAATGTGAGAACTTTGATTTTTATACGTACTCTCTAAAAACTTTCAGAGTGAATCTCACTCCGAAGAGTGAAATCTCTTAAAGAATAAAAATTGAACCATCCTTTTTAAAGATTGGCTCAATTTTCTCTTCAGACTGAAATTCCATTCTAGAGAATATAGAATGCGAATGATTCTTTTATAGAAAATATAATATGGAAAAAGAGAGAAGTTAATTTATTCATATCCTTAGTGCATGTAAAAAACTGTCTGTGTTAGAAAATGTAAAATTAAATTGAATCGCGATTATCTCTTGCAATCTGTCGTAATTCGAAGGAGAATGAAGCTCGCTTAAAATTAAACCCGCTCTTATTTCTTTCAGATAGGGAAGAAATGCATGAGAAAAGAAAACTGATCGTGGCGCTGATCAAGGTTAACCACGTGAAGTGTAGTCATCGATCAGTGGCGTAGTCGGAGGTATCTCGGGAATCGATCAATGAGTTTGGATGATTATTCAAAGATAAAAAGAGAAAAAAAAATTGGATATGGCACGACGAGAAACTGATCATCTTACTTTCTCGAAATTTCATGTCGAAATTTCAACAATCCATTATCGTTAGAATGACTCAACGGGGAACATCCCATACATCTCTCATCGTGGGGTCGGTGAACATATGGGGTACATATAACCTTGAAGACATAGTTACCTTCTCCGTTGGTGGTAAGCGAGCCGGGAAGTGGCAGGGGCGTGCTGTTTCTGCACCGACGTTGATCCCCTTCACTGGGTGCACAATCTGAAAATAAACGGGCAACCCCTTGAGAAGCTGCTTTCCTCACCGAGACTATTTCTTCCTCTCTTAATTCCTTTCCCCCTTCTCACTCACTCATTCTTTTTTTTCGCTCTCGCACATGTTTCGCTTTATAGAATAAAGATAGAGAGAAACATAATCATCGTTGTACTATACTTGAGCAGAGGAAGGGAAAAAAAACAAATATTAAAAAATGTGTGTATCGCTGAGTCACTCAGCGACGCTAACACGATTTTACAACATAAAAGAAACAATTTTGTTCAAGTATTATTGAAAAATTTGTGACTCGATACAAATTTGAAAATAATTGTGTTAGATTATCAAAAGTACATAGAAATTTCAAGCATGATGAGCAAAAAATTTTGACATTTTAGCAACCAGTTTAAATTTATATTTTAATAATTCATTAAAATTATTTTGATATGTGTCTGTGTCTAAATAATATATATATAGAGCTAAAGCTTTAGATACTTCAACAAAATCGTCTTTCTGTGAACGTAAAAGCCGTCGTTATTGAACAGAGGCGTTCGTTATCGTGCGAGGATCGAACGACGAGAATTTTCTGAGCCGGGTGAAGAAGAATTTCACGACGCGTGCGTTGCATAAAAGGCTTATTGTCGGTAAACACCGGCAGTGAGGTTCCACGTAATTTCATATGAGACCATACGTCTGCGCCTCGTCCCGCGCGCGGTTAATCGACGTAATACCTAGTCTCGGATTTCTCCGCTTCAGCAGACGGAATAAACTCGATTCTCTCGGCGCAGGTGCGCGCGAGAGATGCGTTCGCCTCTTAAGTTGCATCGTGCCAAACGGTAAAACGATTCGTCATCGTGTCCTATGCAGCGCGGCGAATGCATGTGGGAGATGTAAATCCGATAGCAAAATAAATCTTCTTTCTTATTTACCGCCGAAGAGAGATAAACTGCAACCCTGTCACTCGATACAATCTTTAGCGGCTGAATGTTAAAGCCGACAGTGGCGATCAATGACGTTAACTGTTCGCAAGAATTCACGATCGATCGCAGAGCGAGAAATAATTAAGAGCAACAATTTCCGCGGGCCAGAAGAGACAGAAACAGCCAAGGTATAATCGCCAGACGCATGATTCATAAGCCTCACGGAAATCTCTCTCTCTCTCTCTCTCTCTCTCTCTCTCTCTCTCTCTCTCTCTCTCTCTCTCTCTGAGCTTCTTTCTCTTTCATGGCGGCACAAAGGAGGTGACAGAATCGTCCAAAATAATTATTCGCTCGAGACGTTAATTTATTTGCGTGCACTGTGACAAAAGTCTCGTATAACAGAATGACCGACTATAATTCGCGATGAAACAATGTTAATCTGTTTGCATAAGCAACCTACGTTCGATTTTAATGTCTTTTAAAACTCGTTCTTCTTACATCTCACAATGATTTATTAGTCTCCTAAAATCTATTTTATTTCGAATATCATTTTATTGAGCTTTTATAAAAATCTACTTTTCAACAAAATTATACTAATGATATATCTAATCTAATCATCGTATATTTTTGATTTAACGAAATTTAACAAGATAAAGACAATTGATAATTAAAAATAAAGTGTCTCAAGATAAAATATTGTTTTTAAAGTTACGAGTATTGCGAATAGTGTGGTTACAATATAAAAGACTTTAGACTCGACACAAATATGCTAATAGTTTTAGGGATAGACCATAGAAGGCCAGGTCCATTCACTAAAAGAGAAGATGACGTCAGACGGACAAGTTAGATGAGAGGTCGGTCGCATTCCTTTTGAATTCCAAAATCTCGTTCCTACAGGAGAAGTATTTCCTGCCACATCGCACCCTAAAACATTAGAGAAAGCGACGAGGGCAAAGACAAGGAATGGGACTTCAAGGATATCGTGAAGATAGAAGAAAGAGCCGTCTATTTTTAGGAACGCAATTATTTAAAAATCCGCTGGACTCGCCCCCATCGTTGCCGAGTCGCGTCGAGCAAATTTCGCAGGAGAATTCTCTCCTCCTTCTCTCTCTTTTCTATCTTCACCCAAATCCTTGTCCTGTTTCCCACGCGAGGGCTATTGTTACATAAATAGAAACCAAAACTCACTCGGCGTTTCCTAATGAAAATTAATATATTTTTCGCTCATCTCAACAAAAAATAATCTTAATAAAATACTTAATTATATAATGTACTTAATCCTCATCAAAATACATCAGCGAAGAATTATCTCATCCAACTGACGAAAGATGATTTCGCAAATTATTTTTAATTATGAACAATTAATTTTAACAAAAGAGATGATTCCAGACATAACAATCTCCATGAACTTGCTGAACGTAAATCAAAGGTAATCGAATGTTCATTGTTCACCGAGATAGATTTTCCAAGTTTTTACAATTTTTTTTAGACTCGCGGCAACAACGCCATGCAACGTGTGAACAAACAATCAGAACACAAGAGTGATTATCGACGCAAATATTTATCCGACCGATAAGGAACAAATTGACATACGCGAACCTGGTTTATTATACTCGCTGTCGTCGGTCGACGTCCAATATATAACGCCGGTGCGCGTCGGGTAAATACAAAGTATAATTTATTTACAAAGTAAGGCCGGGCGGGTGAGCTCGCTGCGCGATTTTGGCACGCGCGTCACTCTACAAAGGGAACGTAAATATAATTCCGCGAATTACGCGTGTCACCGTAAGCTGTTAAGTGCCGCGCGAATCTGTGAGATAGTGTCACCGCCGAGTTTGCAAAAATATATAGCCACGCGGAAGATTCGACCGTACCGGCGGCGCCACCGCGCCCGCTCGCTCGGCTTCCAAGGTGAACGGATTCGTGAATTACGAGCTTTGGCTTCGAAAGAGTGTCACAAAAGAGAAAAACAAAGAAAGAGAAAGATAGAAGAAACATCGGTGTATCTTTTCTTCTCCGTCGGTATGTTAAGTATCTACACACAGGTTGCGATTGGATTTGTGAATAGATTTGTGACCCTAAACGCTGTTACCCTCATTTTCGAGACTATAATAGCGAATTCGTTAGACACACCCGGTGTCCACACAGTGCGCCTTGGTGAACATTAATCTTTACAAGCCGGGAAAACTACTATGTGGCACTGAAAGAACAGTGTCATATTTTAAGACAAAAAATATAATGAATGATACATTGAAAAAAAAAATCTTAAAGAAATATCTCTTTGCTCGTATTCAAAAAAATTATTTCTTTGGATCAATGAAAATTTCTTTGAGAATACATTATCTTATTTCTTTGAAAGAAATACAATATCTTATTTTCAAAGAAATTTTTATTGATCCAAAGAAATAATTTTTTTGAATACGAGCAAAGAAATATTTCTTTGAAATTAAGATTTTTTTTTTTAGTATAAAAAATCTTGTATACTCAAAAGCTGTAAGGTTTTAAAAATAGACTCTCGCCCTCTAAATAGTAAGCTTCACAAGACGAAAAAACTACTTTAGTGAAACTGAAACAGTATATTAGAGAATATAATGAAATAATAAATTATAATAAATCGTATTCGGAAAAAGCTGTTAAAAGATTTTAAAAATAGACCCCCGTTTTCTTTCTTGATTCATCACATCTTGTGAATCTTCACAAGATGAGAAAGCCACTATAGTGGCGCTGATGTTATATTTCGAGATAAAGAATACAACGAAATAATGAATTATAACAAATCTTATTCAGGAAAAAGCTGTAAGATAAAAAATAATTTTTAAATTCCGTTTCTCTAAAAATTAAAGCCATCGTACAAATTGACATAAAAATGTGTTTGACATAAATATGTATAAAAATTACAGATTAAACCGCGAAATCTTCAATCCATACTTTATTGTGCTGTTAGGTACATGTATTTTATAAATATTTACATTTCATTTTTACACTCAGATTAAATCAATTTGCAATGATTTTAATATACACCAGTGCGCATTAATGCGTTCAACCGAACTCGCTATAAGACTCGGTCTTAAACTTTCACATAACTTCATCACTTTTCCTTTTCACGCAGGTGATGTCCAAAATTTCAAGTTTGCGCGATACCACGAATTTATCTCTTCACGCGACGTTGCAACGCGAATCGCCGAGCTGAATGTCGTGACATTGAGAGGCTGAATCGACGTCACGCATTATAATGCGTCGCGGCGCACTCGCGCGATCCGCCTTCGCCGAGATACTGAGCGGGTAAAAGCTGCATCGAATTAGGATCTTTGCCGGCGGATCTTCAAAAGCAGCATCTCGTCGGGCTCCTCCGATCCGGAAATCGGTGAGCTTGCCGCTCGGTCTTGCAAACGCTACCGGCGCGATCGGTACGGCGAAGAGGCACCGGAATGCGAGAGAGCCACTCCCGCTGATCGCCGGCGACTCGTGACGGTCAGACGAGCAGAGACGAGAGGAGAGCGAAAGCAGGATGGAGCGCGAAAAGGAAGATGAGAGAGAGAGAGAGAGAGAGAGAGAGAAAGATTTCATCATACCAAGTACGCCGGCTCCTAACCGCAATAACTGATAACAGATTCTCGACGAATCTATGATCGGCTCTTCGTAAGATTGACGATAAATCACGATTGCTCACGATAAATAATCTTCGACATTCTATATTTCAACGCGAGTCAAGTTTTATCATGAAAAGAGGGAGTTTGCTCGAAAGTGGAATATCAGGATATTACTATAGTGATCTTACATTCTTTATTACAGTTCTTTATTTCAGTAGTTGTCCTTTAGATTTATTAATTTTTTTCTCGAAATTCAATTTTGTCCTTTATTTTAATAATATTACGAAAAATTTCTTTCTAATTAATATTCCAATGTCTGAGGTACTAATGAGCGAATTTTTACTGAAACAATCGACAAATTTAGTTTTATGCAAGGACAATATTAGTCCAGCAGAACAACAAAGGCACAGTAACATAAAAATAAATTGCGATTGATTGAAAAGTGACTTTTACTAATCAAATTTACAATTATTTTGATGTCATTCTAATGTTATGATGACTTGTGCTTTTCTTGGGAGTTATCTCATATTGCGCAAGAAAATTTCAGAAATTAATGAATAGATTTCTGAGAGTAAATTGATTTGAAAATTTTTATTTTAGGAATTTTAGGAATAATCCTAAAATTTTCAGGTTTGTCTTTTATTTTCTCTAAGAAAATATAGTCACCGTAATAGATATTACTTTAGAGAAAAAGACTGAATGAACACTCGGTAGAAGGCAAAGAAAAAGGCTTAATAATAAACGAAGAAGAACAGAAAGAAGCTGAAGGATGGTAGAGAGTGAGAAGGGGCAAAGTGCGCGCTTGAGTTTGCTCTTTCGAGCGAAGCGGACGGGACGGTGAAAGATCGGGTGAGCGACGAGGAGCAAGAGACAGAGGAAGGGAGACGAAGAGATAGAGAAAGAGAGAGAGAGAGAGAGAGAGAGAGAGAGAGAGAAGGACGGAAGGAAGGAGAGAAGGGATATATTCAAGGACGTCGTGGCGAATAGGCAAGCGTTAAAGGCAGGCGACAGGCGCCCACCGCCTCCGCTCCCTGGGATCTCGCCTTAGTCCGCTTAGTCAGTTCCATCCTTTGACCGGCGCTAAGGTCGGTCTTATCTCTATATTCTCCATACTCTTAACCTCAACTAGGGATTAGCAAGCGGAGGTTTTACCGGAGCTGTGTTCGTTCTTTCAAGGCTGCCGTACAAAAGTCGCCGCTCTATTACCGAAACAAGCTTGCACCAGAGAATTTGAGAAGAGACCACTTTAGGGGATGAGAGATGTTCGATCTTTTCATCTTAATGTTTCGTCTCCCTCTCACAATGACTTGTTTTGCCGGTAAAATAACAAAGCCCAGCCCATTTTAAAACCGGTTATATCCACTACCGCGTTGTACATACATACATTCTTTCAAGACAGGTGGACCGTTAGCAAATGCACTTAGCTGCACTTTCTACGATTTCTTGTAGCTTCTGCGTTTATCTTTTTTTTTTAATTCACAAACGTTAGATAGCATTCGGTTTATTTTCAATGACAGACGATCAGCATCCGAAAGAATGAAACGCTAACGTAGCCATTGGGACAAGGATTGAATCTAATCCACGAATTGTAGGAAAGCAGGATTAAAAACATAAGTCGCGTAACACGCGACACGCGTCTGTCCTCGTGCGTTTGAAAGGGACTGCGCGGCGCGCAGTTATGTCCTTCGTCGTATTCGTTGAAATTTGCGCAACCACAGAACTCTATACGCGATACTCTGACACGGAGCAAGGTAGCATTTGAGAAAATCAAGTAGTCCCGTTGTAAGGATTCTCAATCACGTCTAACAAGAATAGTACATATTTCCCAATAGGAAAAACACAAATAAGAAAAAAAAAAATTATAATAAGTCACACTGGAAAGAGTCTGATTACATTAACTGAAATTTTGATCGAAAAAATGAATAAATCAGAATTTTCTGGTTGTATCTATTATAATTCTAGCTTAAATAACTAGAATTTTGACTGATATGATCAGAATTCTAATGCGTTCATTTTCATGCATCTCCATCATCATGATCTAAACTTTATAGAGCGATTCATAGGCTTTACGATGTTTTAATTTCTTTCTAAATCTGAATCGGTGAATTCAATTGAAAAAAAGGTTAGCTAAGTTCGATTCCACGTTTAATTGATTTTTTAGTTAGAGTTAAATTTCACTGATTACCAGTGACATAATTGGAACTAATGTCAATAATTATTTACTGATTCAGATTTAGAGAGTAGACAACGGGTATGTGGAGTTACGAACAAAATGTCTGATATGTCATCATATATAGAAAGGAAGCGAGATTGCTCGGAGAAGGAACTTGAAGGTGATAGCTCGAGAAAATTCTGCCGCGTTCTTTTCCATTGGGTCACCCCTTTGCTTTCCTCCCGCGACCGACGAGAGCGCGCGCATTCGCGGAATCTCCTCGCAAGTCACTGGTTCACTTGAATCGCTCCGTTTCGCGTTATAGGAATATCGCGTCGCGTCGCTAAAGCAGCAACAAGTGGCGGACTTTTATCCGCCGCCGTACGCAGCTTCAGCGGCACGCAGCGGTGCGGTGGCCCAGTTTCCGCGACGGGGCATAAATTCGCGCGGGCGCCCGTCGTCGCCCGAAAGACAGATTTACGACGGAGGCAGAGGCGAGTCTCCTTCTTCCGAGAAGAAACCGTTCTACTTCCCCACCCACGCCGCCAGGAAAAACGTACACTTCCTCGCTCGCGCATTTCTACATTCTATCATATCGGTGTGCACGCGCGCGTGTGAAGTAGAGCTGTCATTATTGATTCACGAGTTACTTTATATACGATTGACAAGCGGTAACGTTAAGACACGAGCTTTCTAGTCATTCGCGCTAGAACGGCGAGCGCGAGTTGACTATAAATACGAATTCCTTGTCATTTCAACTAGGGTTGTCACATTTGAGCTTCAGCGGTATAATTATAATTTAAATGATCGAAGCAACACAAAGCACAAAATATTTAATTTGCTTTTATTGAAAATTTCTAAATATTCATTTCTTTTTATTTCTGGTAAGGATGAGATTTTGCTCAAGTTTTTCAAAATTTAGCTAATCACCGATCTGAAAATAAATTTGTTGGGCTATCAAAATAATTATGTAGATAATCTCAAACTGATTGCTAGAATGTTAAAACTGTTTACAGTATTATATTTAAGAATCATTACATTTAAGAATCCTACATGGTTGTTTTAATAAATACTCCAATAAAATACTCTAATAAAATTGTTCTTTCCGTGCAGCGAAAAAAAAATTATAATTAAAAAATCCTAAATAAAAAGAAATTAAAATGTAGAATGTAGATTTTGGTTTGTTAGCTCTGATTAAATTCTGATTATAGATCGCTCAAGCTCAAGTGCATTAATCTCGATCAAAACGATGAGGAAATTTGTATTTATAACGCGCTCTGAAGATTTAATAATACCTTGGAGAATGCTGGACCTTTGGCAGGATCTTCCTTTATACTCGTATAAATGCGAGTCGCTTTGCAGTACGTACAATACGACACACGGTCCTCTCTCTATCGACAGGAGATATTGACCTCAGGCGGTATACACACCAAGCGCCCACCGGTA
>NW_017259490.1:2605362-2608892 GCF_001594045.1 Atta colombica | reverse complement strand
TATATATATATATGTAAGTGCGTCCACTATATAATCTATACACACGCCTAACGTCATCGCGAACGTGCGGCTCTCCTCTAACTGCAGGCGCTATTATTTCGTCACGTCAAGCTTGACACACATATATCGCCAACATCGATGAGATAGACATTCATTCGTTACTATTTTTAATAAAGAAAGAAACGGTAAAAATATGTTATGCACCAACATCGATATTTTATTTTACAATATAGCGACAGTCTATCTGACGATACCATTATCTTATATGTATTACACGGAAAGGACAGTTTTTTGCTGAAATATTGCTAAAAATTCAACTGATACAGATCTGAAAAGTAATTTCATTGGGCTATCAAAATATTGGTGTAGGACGCTCAAACTGATTACTAGAATGTCGAAACTTTTTGTAGCATTGCACCTCATGTTTGAGTTTCCTATATTTATTTTGATATATATTTCAACAAAATCTTTCTTTCCGTGTTCGATTACATGCCCGAGGCTTTAATTTTAAAAAGAATGTATAAGAGAGGGTTCGACAGATCTGTCGTATTTGCGTAATCGGACGATCCCGTGAGAGGTTTCTCGGCAAAACGAAAGGCATTCTATCGATGACCAGTACGGTCGATCTGTGTTGTATACTCGTGCGTTCGCATCGATCGCGAGAGAACCAGTTTAGGTTCGACCGCGGAAGGAGAGAAGAGAGAAATACACACGGGATAGTCGAAACCTGACGAGGAGAGCGATGACGTGGGAGGAAGCGAGAAGAAAACATAGTTGGCAGAAAGTACTATTTCAGAATCTTTCCACGAATTAAGAAGCAATTCTTTATGTCTATCAGCTATTTAATTCTACGGTACGCGATATTGTACTTTGCATTCCATAGAATTTACTCAATGTATCAAGAATATAATCTCGAAAAGTAAACGATGTGACTTTGATTCTTTTGCAAAAAATTATTATGAGTCTTTTAAAAAAGTAAAGAATAAGTTAACAATCTTGCAAATAAAAGTATTTTGCAGCTAAATGTTAATATTGATTATTATTGTCTCATGTAAATGAGATTATTCTACAGCCTCTAGCTAGTGGATCAGTACTGGCTAGCGGATACATTGATCAACCGCTGAAACGACGATATCATGAAATCTATCGGCACATTGCGATCAACAAGATTGGTTTACAGCGCGTAGTTACGATCATAAAAAATCATAAGCGTATAAATTATTTTGATTTTCCATTTTGCTTGTTTTATTTCTGCATCTAATATTGTAATATATTTGAAACTGCCATAAATATATACACACGCATACATATGAAATGTGTATATTTTATTTATTGCAAAAATTTGCAAGAGTGTTTTCTATTCTCGTGAGATAATATTATACGCTTGGTTGAGAACCTTTGATGTGTGTAACTAGAATGCTATCGTAAACCAACCTCTAGAACGCTGCGCGTCTGTTCTTGCTCAACTCCAGCTAATAAAATCGTCGATTTTATTTGCGACGGGACGATCTATTTATCATTTCAGGAATCCGCAGTCGGTGGTGTGCAGCCGTGAAAAGTGTGAGAACCTCTGTGTCGTACGACTGGAATGCCGTGCATTTGTCATCATATAGATCTTCTTGGTATCTGTACTTTTTTTCGCATTATTCGAGCTCTCGAGACACAAACAAAAATAGATATCGGTATATTATACGATTTTATTGTTCTCGTGCTCCACGAAAATTTATTAATAATTTATCGTATATATCGACAAAAAAAAAATTAATTAAGAGAAATAATCCTACTTTCGGTCAAAGCGAATCTTGGTACTTAAATATTTCAGAGTGAATTTATATGTACAATTCCAACTTTATAAATCGCGCATCGAAATCTTTTTTGGTCTTACAACATAATCATGAATAGAACTAGAATAATAATAATAGTACACATTATATTAATTTTACTCTGAAATATTTGAGCACTTTAGATCCGCTTTAATGGAAAATAGGTTTATTTCTCTTAATTGGAAAAGAAATTGAATAATCTCTTAATTGAATTATTACGTATTGTTCGCGCAATCTTGATATACATAGAGATTAACTGGTGCGATACTTCGAAAGACGGGAACGTTGGCACTTACATTCGTCCCGGATTATCCCCAACCTTGCTTTGGGCTAGGTCATGAGAGACACGCGCGCTAGAAGAGACGAACCTCGCTGCTTGTACGGTAAACGTTTGCAAGCAATAAACATGAGTTATCGCCGGTATGGCGCGAAGACAACGCACATACATACAAATATATACTGGAACTCGCACACATTCGCTAGAGACATTCCTGATTACGGCATGAAAGATGAAACACTCACCTTCGGGTCTCAGTCTATCGGCGATAAGGCAATACGGGGGTGGTGGCGACTCTGAAATAGAAAATGATAATCGTTATGTATCATGGTACGACTGAGAACTAGATAAATAGACATAGGCAATAAATCATACATCATTATTAATAAATTCAATAAATTTTAATGTAAAACGTAAAATATTTTAATACTTTTTAATAATATAAATAATTTAGTTTTAATACTTTTAATTGTAATTTATACTTTTAATAGCATAATTAAGTAACTTGTTATTTCAATAATTATATTTGGCGTTTAAATAATTAATATTAAATAATTAATATTAATACTAAATATTAAAAATTATATTAAATAATTAATATAAATAATATTAATACTAAATAATAATAAAATTAACATTAACCCTCAGTGATCCAACTGGGAGCCATTTGAAGTTTCTGGGAAATTTCAAATTTTGAATTATTTTGCCGGACATAAAAAAAAAAACAAATTACGAGTGATATCATCTCTCTAAATTTCTTGGAGTGAAATCTCATTCCAAGAGAATGAAAATACAACCATTTTGTAAGAGTAAAAATATTTCACTTCTTAAAAATTTCACTCTCTTAGAGAGAGAGAGATTTCATCCCAAAAAATTTAAAGAATACACCAATAAGATAATTTCTGTTAATTTTGGCCAGAATCGCTACTTATTGTTAACATTTGCATTAATACATTCGCATCAATCATGGAGACATTGAAAAACAGAATCGAGGTTCCGATAACTTTTGATTAAATCGTATTAATGACATCGATGGCGACACGAAATATTGTAACAAACGATAGGCGCCCGTTAGAGAACTCCAAAAATGGTAGGTTCTATTATTAGCGTAAAGTGAAACCGGTATGTCATTTTTCGTCCTTTTACGTATTGCCCTGAAAGTAATAGAGGACAAACCGCGGCGCGAATATCTCGAACGTCAAGGTAACCTGACGCTCTCCGTGTCTAAGAGAACGAAACCGCCTTCACGTTATTCGAAGCCCACTGAGACCACGCGTGTAAATGCATAACTGCAATCCTCAAGGAATCCTTGTCACGAGAAGCTTAACAATCAATTAGCTTTATTTAAACATTGAATTGTTTCAAATAATTTTTACAAATTAGAAAAAATTTTTTGTATAATTCGAAAAATTTATTTCATACTTGAAAAA
>NW_017259490.1:2601678-2605262 GCF_001594045.1 Atta colombica | reverse complement strand
CAAAAAAAAAAAAAAAAAAAAAAAAACATTTTTTGATGAAAATAAATTAGATGTTTACTTTCTTTAACCGTTTTTATCGATCGTCTGATCTTAAAAATTCACACTGAGAAATACATATTACGTAATCGACTGATTGAAATCGTAGATTACGAAATCATTACAATCACATATTGATATTGTATTTAGAATCGACGTATCTAAAATAACATCCGTTTTAAGGCCACTTTTCGAGGAAAGTACAAATTTGCCGACTAATGACTAGTGCGCCGAAATTCCTAGATAATAAACGTGGCGCGACGTCGACATGTAATGGCCGTCTGTCGCGCCTACACGCGGATCCTCTTCGCGGCTCGTTTCTCTCTTTATCATTTTCTCTTTCTCTCTCTCTCTCTTAATCATGCTCGGCTCAATCCCTCTCCAGAGCCGACCGGCCGCCGCGTCGCCGCCGAGCTTTAATAAAGCCGGCGCGGCATGTCACTCATCGACGCACTTCAAACTCCGGGCCAGAGTTGGCACGATTTGAATAACAAGATGGGAGCGCGATTTAAACGGCGATATTTCAGCCCCTAATTAAGGCACTTATAATAAACGCGCGGCGCTCCCGTAGTTGTTACGTAACTCGCGCCGCTAAGCATCTTCCTCCAACCGAGACGCGCCTATTTCTAGGCCTGTTTATCAGATTGTCAGCTGCGGGAGATGAATTTTACTGAATCGATCGTCTACATTGCATATCTATCGATCTCCAGATAAAGATACTGCACGCGAACGATACAAAAAGATGTTTTCGATCTTTTTTTCGGATAAAGAAAAAAAAAATTGTACGTGTCGTCCGTTCGTAAATAATTCCCGATAAATCGAGTCAAAAAAGATATATGATAAAGTGGTACAATTTTTTCGAACATGATTGAACAATTTTGAATTAAGTAAAATTAAAATCCAATTTCCGAGGTTTAAATTTTTCCTGTTTGATGATTTCCTTTACAATAAAATAAAATAAAATCATTTAATAAAATTTATTAAATCCAAAGAAATCTTTGGTACCAAACTTGATCCTTGAATTTGGATTAAAATCTTACTTTGTTCAAAATTGTATCATGTTCGAAACCACCTTATTCTTAGGCCTTAATTCTTAGAATTAGAAAAAGAATAAATAGAATCGTGATTAAAATTAATCTTATAATAATAGAACCAAACTTATATCCGTTCCGATCATTATAATTCAATTTTGATCTTAGTTCAACTAACTCTTCATTTTTTTCTAAGAATTAGAAAAATATAAACAACTTGAACCGAGATTGAAGTTAAATTGATAGAAACGCGAGTATTAAAGTCCCTAGAAACAGAAGGTGCGATTCATTTAACGCTGCAAATGCTTCGTTGATCAATCAAAAGAAAGAATTTTGCGAATTGACCAATCAAAAAATGCTTCAAAGCATTTAGAGCATGAAGTGGATCGCACTCAGAGTCTGGGTATCGTCTACCCTTTTGATTGGCATGCATTCACAATGGCGTTACCAATCAAAGTGTAGTATACACTCACACCAAACGCACACACATTTTACATCTACGTACGCCATTTTGTTTGCATGGCGAGACTCTCTAGGGACTCACTTACCCTATAATATGAAAGTCGCCTCTTCGCGCTTTCGAGTATGAATGAATATCGAAGCGCGCGCGCGAGAGAAGAAGGAGCGGCAGAGAAAGTCACGCACATTACGCGCTGAATCGCGCGGCTTGGTGATAAAAACCTGCGCCGCAACGATTTGCGTAACGACGACACACAGCCGTTGCCGTCGTCGACTGGCCGATGATAATCGATTCGCTGGCGTGAATTATTAACTGGCTACCGCGGCAATGTGTGAACGAACGGCCACCGAACGCAGAAAAAAAAAACAGATAAAGACAGCGGGTTTGTGTCATCGGTTTTCAATCATCAGTTTTCGTTACGAAAACAAGGCGCCACCGCGGGAGCGATTTGCGCGCGATAAAATTCCGCGATTTGATGCGAAATTAACGTGCGCTATCGACGATCACGCTGACAATAGTTACGTCCGGTGTCTGTTTGCGAGCCAGCGAGGTTGCGCGTAAATTGAGCCGACGGGAAAAATAGGCGATCGCCGGTCGCCGTATACGCGTCATTGCATATTGAATACGCGCGTTATTTCGAGCGATGTGGGCTAAATAACGTATGCGTCACGTATACTAAAATAAACGTGTACAATGAAAAAAGTATACTCAATTCTAGGTGAATAGTTCTAAGTATTTATTAAATGTAAATATATATTTATTTGATACAAGAACCATCAATGTGATTTAATTATTATTTTTTATTGGGTAAATATTTATTTATTGCAATGTAAGTAAGTATTTACTCGATTCTGTTAAAAAATATATATATATCAAGATTTAGTAAATTATTTTCCTAAATATTATATATATATAAAAATATATAAAATTAATAAAAAACATATTTTTTGCACATGTAATACGATGCAATTTCTTGACTCGTTCAAAGTTAGCACCCTAAGATTAAAATTCCATAGTTTTGACTATTTCTTGAATGATAAGTATTTTTTTACAAGACACTCTGTAGAATTCTCATTTATATACGGTTATAGACACGGTAATGTTCGCGAATGCCAACACGTGGAGACCCGAGCGGAACATCATTTCAGTGCGTGGTCAGTTTTTGTTTTGAACAACGGATTCTAAAGTGCCTTCGGAATTCTCCGCGATGCGCAGCGAGAGAGAGAGAGAGAGAGAGAGAGAGAGAGAGAGAGAGAGAGAGAAAGAGAACTCGAATTCCTAGGAAACCTATTCCCGATCCGTCGAAACTATTAACACGCGCGTCCCAGAGATTGAGAATATAATAAAATCGGTACCAGCCAAGATTCCCGATGCCTTCGCTGTCCCCAATTCTGATGATTCTCAAAAATTTCAACGATCGAAGGTCAGTACTGCAAGCAACTGTATGTATACTACGTATTTGTCTCAGAAAATGTACATACTAGTAATAAGTTAGCATACACTCTATTAAAACGATTATACATAAAGATCGAGTTCTAATCATTGTCATCAAACGAAAAGAAAATTAAATGCTTGAAAATAATATTTTTATACGAGATTCACAAATAACATCTCATTTTCCAATTCCAACGTTAACAGAAACCAAAGGCGAAATGATTAATTTCATATTGAAGCAACATGGAAGATCTATTCATTATCAGGATTTTTACACAAATAGTCAATATAACAAGCCCGAGACGAATTAGGGGAAGAATCAGTCGGTGTGATTGTTCAACCGGCGCAGTGCGGCGAGTCGACCGCACAACGCGACCCAAGTCGGGTAGGGTCGGAGCTTGGGATAGTCGTTTGCCTGCTCGTTTGCCTGCTTGCCTGCCTGCTTTCGTGGAGTTCGACTCAGTTCGGTCAGCTCCTCGGCTAATGCCGGCTGGCCTCGACAATTAGCTGGCGCCAGCAATGACACGCAGCGGCGCCGGGCTACGGTCCCCTCTCTCTTCGCGGCCGTCGCGTCCCACCTCGCGTGCCCCCTCCGATTCCCCCGCCGACGCGCCGCGACGGCC
>NW_017259490.1:2597373-2601459 GCF_001594045.1 Atta colombica | reverse complement strand
TATATATATATATATATATACGTGTGTATGTGTGTGTGTGTGTGTGTTTTATTTCTAGATTCATTTCCTTCTGGTCATAACTTTGATTGTGTGCCATCGATAAGTTCTCTTGCTCTTTAATTCTCATCCGTGTAATACGCAGGTCCTACCTACATTCGTTCAATTTCTTCCCTTTTCTCAAGTCTTTTTTTTCATCCTTCTCCCACGCGTCAGCGCAGCGTCGAGAATCCGATCTGTCTTTCCGAAGCGGGGTGTCTTCGCGACGGAGCTGACGCGACGACTATTTTGTCGCCCGCTTCTCTCTCATTCGCTTTCTCTCGCCTCTCTTTCCCCAAATGTGCCGGCTTCCTCGAGCGTGCATGTGCGGCGCGAGATCGCGCGCTATTATTAGCGCGTGGAAACCTCAGCATGGAATTCGAAGGATTCGTTTATTTTCTTCGGTGTCGCGCGCCGTTAATTACGAAACACGGCCGCGATTTTATCTCGCGCACCTTCGTGATCTTTTTCTGCGGAGGTGTCGCCGGCGGATCGGTCGCGCCTATTCGATACGATTTTCCAGCCATAAACGCTCGATATTATCGATAAAACGTGCTTGTGGCGCGCTCGACTGTAACGAATCGTCGTCATGATTAGGCCACCGGCGCCAGTGGGCACTCGCGTGAATAATCACGTTCACGAGCGTCGTGCTTACGTAGAAAAAGCCGCACTTTTCTCAGCAATCTCGTACGGAATATCGTCTTTAATCTTTCAAACGATTAGAGAATGTCGATAGGTACTTGCTCGCCAATTTTATTAGCTTTGCCGAGGCGAGCGATACGGTCGCAGGCGATGACTTTGCGGGATTTTTGATCGAGCATTCGCTCATTTGATTTATCATGATTTATACTCATTTCTATCAATGTAGATCAGGTTAATTTACTCTTTTTTTCTAATTCTTAGAACTAGAACAAGATAAAAAGTAAGGCAAGAAAAACCAAGATTGAAATTTTTTATTTGTTTTCTAATTCTTAGAACGAGAAAAAGATAAAAAGGTAGTTAAATTTGTAAGATTGTAGTCTACATTGATAGAAATGGACGTAAGTGTCCCTGGAATAATGTCCAACAAAATTATTTTCAAATCTATATGCAGCAAAATTTTAGATCTTTCAGCAAAATTGTTCTTTCCATGTACATTTTGTACGTCATTTTAAGGGACTTTGGTTGAGACTCAGCAGACTCTGCATTTCTAGACACTAATCATGCAATGAGAAATGATAATCCATGACTGCGTTCAGCAGACTCAACAGTTGTAATTGATATCAATGTATTCTTCTAGATTATCCAATCGGACATTTAGAATACATTAATCTATAAGAATACATCAATAACAGCGAATGCTCACTCAACTGTTGAGTCTACTGAACGCAGTTCATGATAGAAGGGAGCATCGGCTCCGGACGTAATTAGCCGGTATTTATTTATCGATTCACGTGGCATATGTACATGAATCTTCCTATCTGATTATGAGAAATATTATAAATACGTTCTCGAAGCGTGGTCCCCGCCGCCGACTAATGCTCGTTAATCTTATACGGATTAAACTTGTTGTTATAGAATATTTATTATATAAAGTTTTCTATTTATAATCTAGGGCGTGCCGTCTGATGCCCGAGTGCAAGTGCACACGTATGGTGTGTCCAAGAAACGCGAGTTAAAATTAAAACTAAAAAACATAATTTCGCGGTATTGGACATAACTTCTGATATTGTATAACTTTTGTCCGTTCAAACGCTTTTCATAGGCTTTCTCTACAATATAAGTCCATTATTACCTTCAAAATATTCAAAATTTAAAAATTTATATTTTTAAACACTTTTTTTGCTGTAATTTACAAAATATATTCGAATGTCTACCGAAGAATTTAATTAAATAATGGGTTTTCTACAATACAAAAAACCATTATCTAACCTTAAGTTAAAAAGATTGATCAATCACAGTTGTGAGAAAAATAATCGAATTCAATTTTTCACGGCTTAAGACTTAAGTCCAATTAAACCCAAATCTTCAAATATATTTTGTAAATTGTAGCGAAAAAGTGTTTGAGAATATACCCTTTAAATTTTAAATGTTAAGTACATACATTATATTTGAAATATCTAGAAACCAATTATTCTTCTTTTCAATTTTATATTATTCCGATCGACACGTTTTGATATAATTTTCTTTCATCAAAACTCGATGTACTTACTGAAATCGCCGTATCGCCGTGGTTCGCACGATCGAATTCGTTCGGCTTGATGGCGGCGATGGCGACGGGTTAAACGATCGTCGGGGTTACGTAAAGGCACATTTTACTGGCGCCTGCTCGTTCGCTTCCTCTCTCGTTCCCGCCCGCTTTATAGGACGCGACGCTTTTTTGCGGACAAAGTCACGTCACCCAATAAGCCAGGCGACGGACCCGAGATAGTAACGAGCCACAAGGTTCCTAAATTCTTCAATTTCTTTAAACATGACGAATATCACGGCGTAAATAGAGTAGACGTGTGTCAAATTAAGCAGAGTTATTTTCTATTTATAAAGACATCATTTCAAAAAGATATCTTTGAAGAACATCAAAAGCTGACGTTTAAGTTAAATATGTAAAATTTAGTATCATTATATTATGGAACAACAAAAGATAACAAAAAATCGGTAATTATTTGAACCTCGTTGAAATATTTTCTTAAATGGTAACGTTTATATTTGCGATATTTTCTTCATTAAGTTTCCTCAGGAATACACAAGCTTGTGCAGTTTATTGATGATTCACTGTTGGTTCTCGCTTTCCCATCATACGTCAAGTATTGATGAATGAATTTCTTTTGAGCACATCCGTTTCGTTTCTTTGTATTTCACAGAAAAACTCTTGGCAGGTATGACAAATTTAGATTTTGTGGGAAAGTTAAAATAGGCAAAATAATCTCTTGGCTTAACCACTTATAACTGTTAGAACGTTAAGACGATGTTATAAGGTTAACCTAGCATAAACTCTAAGTGAAAAAAAACTCGCACTCGAAAAAAGAAAAGATTGACGTCTATAAGATTTGAATGTCTACCTGTCAACATTGTATTTGAATAGAAGAATGACTTTTTTTTTCAAAGAATACTCAAAAAGAATACACGGAAAGAATACACAGTTTTACTAAAGCGTTTAAAAATTTAATTGGATACACAGATCTGAAAATAATTTATTAAATTATATCAGTAACTAATTAATTGCTAGAATATTAAAATATTTTCAGCATTAATTTTTTTTATCATATTAAATTATGCGTGAAACTAGATAATTATTTTGATAATTATTTTCAGATCTGTATTTTATAATTAAATTTCTAAATGTTTTCTAATATTTATATATTTGTTTGCTAATATTTCAGCAAAAAATCATTCTTTCTGTATTTCTTTCTGATATTTCAAACTAATTATTTTTTAATTTGAACTAAATTATTTTTAATAAGATTCTTATTGTTTAAATTATATTTTTTTAATCAAAAATTTATGACAATATCATAATTTAATTTTATAATATGAAAGTTGTCAGTTCAACTTTCATCCATTATTAAGCGTCATTTTATATGTGTACAGCTATTGTTGTTAATATTTTATATTGTAAAAATCTATTATCAATGAGCGCTATCTTGCAGAATTTTATTCTGTGATTTTACGGCGACATTTTTTATCTGTCATGGAAGTAACAGGTGTTTCTATTTCTCATTCACCTGTTCGGCTTTCTCGGCGATGGAAAACTGTTGGTACTACGGTCCTCTCTCTTGTACGTATTGTTATTTGTCTACATTTTTAATGTAAGCAGGTAGACATTGGCCTACCGTTAATAAATTCTGTTTTACACTGGTCTGAGCCTTTAAGCTGTTAGCTTGTTAGCATCGAGCAGGTGACGATTAGCGCTCGGTTTGTGGCCTGGTGTTACAATGTAGCCAGTTACGACGTCAAATTATTCCATCATGTAGACACTGATGGCGCCGACTAGACATGTTCGATAAACGTTAAACAATATTGTGCGAAAAGTCCCCGAAAATGACATGTGTGCTAATGTAACTCGTTCTTTAC
>NW_017259490.1:2586512-2597273 GCF_001594045.1 Atta colombica | reverse complement strand
TAATAATTTAATAATAATTTATTTCATACTTATTTTAAATATCTTTCTCTATTAATTTTTAACTAAATCAATTAAAATTATTCTAACTTATCTAAAAAATTTTAGCGTTAAGATATATATTAAATTATTAATTATGTAATTCGTACATTTCGGAAATTCTAGTCGGTTAAGTTTATTATACGGTCAATTTCAATTTCAATTTCATAAAATTTACTAGAATTTTAAAGTATATCAGTTTACATGTTTCTCCACATGTGTACAAAAGAAGTAAGAAAGCTAGGACGTTTCGCTTACCGGGTCTGCAGAGTCGGCTCCAGTGATAAGGGTTGCAGCATATGTATACGGGATCTTTAGCGGAATGACATATAGGTAGTCTCTTGAGCTCCGAGGAGTGCTCGAGATCCGGCCATCGCCAGATCTGACAACAAAGGAGGTGCGGGTCGCACGGGGCGCCGGTGCTCCTCTCGATCGCTGATCCTCTCATCGGTACGACGACACTGCTACCGTTTCTCGCCGTTCTCATCGGCGACGCGGAGGAGGAATCCTCCGACGCGGAGCAGCAGCTCTCCTGATCGTCCTCGACGGAGGACGAGCGATGATGTCTGCTGGAGCGGTGGTGCCGATACTGACGATAACGGCGCTGATGAAAATGACGGGTATGATGACGATGCGGCCTGCTGCCGTGATATTGCTGCTGCTCGTGCTGCTGATCGTACGGATAATCCTCGATCTGACGCGGCACGAGAACGCAGGAGCTTAGGTCGGCGCCGTAGCTCTCGACGGCGGTGAGCAGCATCTCCAGTTGATTCTCCTTGAGCGACTTGAGGAGTTCCTTACACCTCAGCAACCGACCGGGATCTTGTTGCTGCTGCAGCTGCTGCTGCTGTTGTTCCTCATCGTCATCCTGACTTGTGTCACCGCCGCAACAGCCTTGATGCAACCTGCTGGATGCGGTATTGCGTCCCCCATAGACCACCGCTCCACCTCCTCCTCCACCTCCTCCTCCCCCTCCTCCTGCGCCGCTCCCCGACAACGTTGGTCCTCGCGCCGTAACCCTGCTCACTTGTCGGCCCGTCGTCGTCGCTTTGTTGTTGTTACTGCCCGTGTTGTCGTAGCCGGCGGCGGCGCCGCTCGCGTTGCTGCTGCTCGTGCGATGAAACGTACGTGACGATGAATCCTCTTGAGCTTCACACTCGGTTTCATGCTCCCCACGGACCTTGGCCTTTAGCAGACGTCTAGTGAGCACCGTCCGTTTGCTCCAGAACATCAACATGAAACAGGATTTGCGGTACGCGCATTTGGTGGCCAGTCCTTTTCAACGTAGCCGCCGTAGGAAAACAATAGGAGACCCCAACGGCTGGGGGGGAACTGGATAACACACACACACACAAATACACTCACACACGCGCACTCTTGCACGCGGTCGGTCGCAAGCAAGCAGGCAAGCTGCCGCGACCTTCCTCTTTGAGCACCCTTCTCCGCGAGGTCTCCTTCCTTCTCTTTTTCTTTTTTTTCTTCTTCTTCTTCTTCTTTCTTCCCTTCAGCGAGCATCAAATACACACTGTCAACGGAAAACACCTCTCCAACGCACACGAAAAAATCACAGACGATGGAGCCCTCACGCTCTCACATACACACATATACACACAACACAGTCGCGACGCTCGCGTGTATACTTATTTGTGCCCGCGCGCACTTTGGATCGCGGTCCCGAAATAGTGTGACAGTCCACAACGGCGGAGCTCCGATTCTTCTCTCTCTCTCTCTCTCTCTCTCTCTCTCTCTCTCTCTCTCTCTCTCTCTCTCTCCTGTCCTCTCTCCGACCGGCTGGCGACCAAGTGTGCGTTTCTCCGCCGATGATATTTCCGACTTCCAACGAGCGACAGCGAGGAACGGTCCGCCTTCTCCTTCGGATAAGTTTTTTTGGCCGAGTAAACGAGTTCGGGTCCAACAGCACTGCCGGCTGACCTTGAACTCTCATTTACCTCTCGTTCTCTTCTCTCGTAGCTCGACGCTTTTCAGCTCACGTGTCCTCGCTCAGATCGTCGACGAACATCTCGTGGTATCCTCGCGGGCAATCTGTAGTATCTGTATGACGGCCATGTGCGCGAGCCACTGTCGGCATCGCGGACACCAGTGGACGTCGTCGTCCGACGACGTTTTATAAGACGCACCACGCGGCACGCACGTACGCGTGTACGCACGCACGCATACAATACCGTCACCGTCACCGGCGAAGCTTTACCACCGACGAACGAGCGCACTGCTACTGATAGATGGTTGTATACGCTTCTTATCCGTCACATATACGACAGAAAGAGAGAGGAAAAAGAAGAGACCAGGCGTAAAGGGAGGGGAGGAAAAGGCGATGCGGTGAAAAGAAGGGTGGGGGGTAGGGACGAGAGAGGGTGAGCACGAAACGAATCGGTCGGCGCACGCACGACACCCGGCCTTTACTTTCCTCGGCGTATCGAGGGCGACGCGGTGCCTTAACCTCGCGACCCGGCACACCGACCGGCGGGCGTATACGTTGTGTCTGTGTGTGTGTGTGTGTGTGTGTGTGTGTAGGTGTACGATATACGTATGCACTTTACGAGAGACGGTGTATATAGTATACCCCGGCGCGACGCCGCGTCGCGAAAAAAAATCTCTCTTCAGGAGGTACCCGCCGCGATTCTCGCCAGCTGTTGACGCAGCAACAATAAGTAGCGCGACGACGACGACGTAGTCGTCGAACGACAGAAGGAGTCCGATTTCGATGATGCCCGCGGTTGCGGAGAGACGCGATAACGTCGTTCCCGGCGACCCGGCGCCCGTGCCGTCGCCAATCCCGGCACCACCGCGTCGGCGGCACCACGTAGCGACGATGACGACGACGACGACGACCGTCGCTGCCACCACCACCACCGCCGCCGCGGCGACACTCTAACAACCTCAGACTCGTGACCGTCGCTCCGTCGATCACTCCCCGTCATCCGTGCGCGCGTATCACCGAGTGACATTTTCCGCTTGCATCGTCCGTCTTTCTTCTCCCTTCTTCTTCTTCTTCTATCTCTTCGTTTCCACGGGCCGCTGTGCTCTTTCACCGTGACACGACGCCGCGACGATGGTTCACGACATCCATCATCGCCGCCGCTCCACCGTCACTGTCCACTGCTCTCTCGATGCACCACGTCCGTTCAACCGTCCGACCGTGAGGACACGCACTGTCACATTCTTGAAATCGCTGGCCCCCCCGTGGGATACAACGCGGGCAACACTCGCGCAGAGGCGGTACACTCGCGGTTTAAAGTACGAGAGAGCGAACGACGAGGGGATGGAGGGGGTGAGGGGAGGGGGAGGGGGAGGGAGAGAAAGACCCTCCAGAGAGGAGGAGCGGTGGGAGAAATCGACGCACACGACGAGACGGGATCTGGACGTGTAAAGTGTAAACTCGACGGAGAGGGCGAGAGAGGTCGTACGTATGGCGCCACAGAGAGAACGGCGCTTCTCCGATGACCAGCGATGTTTGCTCCTCTCTACGATTTAGCTTTTCGATCACCGTCCTTTTGCTCCTTCTTTTTCTACACGGAGAATTTCGATCGCTCGCGCGACGAATCGTTCCAACTTCGGAGCGAACGGGACGAACTGTTGCACACGACCGACAGTCCACTACGCGGGCACACAATCGCTCCGGACTCCGACTCGGCTAAGCTCGGCAACGCGACTGGCAGGCGGCACACACGAGGTTCTCCGTCATGAGCGCGCGCACCGCACCGATCTCCACCGCCACCGGCCGTCGTCGCCCCTCTTCCACACGTTTCTACTCCGCTACTCGACCGATCCTTCCCCTTCTCCGCGGCTCACCGCGGTTCGACGGCTCGGCTCGTCCCGGCACCGTCCGTTCCGTCTGTCCTGTCCTATCCTCTCCCGACGGCGCGCCGATACACTGACCGTAGCGTACTAAACACACAAGAGCGAAAGAGAGACCGTCAAACATGGCGTCTGCGGTAGTGCTACTAGCGCTACGGTCATCCGAGTAGCGGCGCTGAGGACTCCGGCGTCTCTCTCGCTCGCTTTGGCGCGGCGGCGCCTCGCGAAATCAAGGCACGTAGGCTACGCGAATCTCGGCGAAGCCGAAGCGCCGCCGCCGCCAACCTTTCCACTTAAATTCGAATTGCAACTTTTACGGCGTTATGCAAATATATGAATCACCTCGCGCGAATCACGTCTGGATTTGAAATTGCCTTTAAATATGCTAAATAATTTTACGTCTCTATTTATTTACATAGTAAACTAAATGTAGCCGCTTAGGAATTACGTCGCGATTTATTTACGTGTTTACGTTTCAACGAAAACAGTTGAAGCTTTTCTACACGTAAGAAAGCGAGCAGAATTAGACGATCGTAAACGAGGGTAAACGAGGAAGGAAAGAACGATTTTGCTGAAGTTCTAAAAATTTAGGTAGATACAGATTCGAAGATAATTTTATTAGATGAAAATAGTAGATACCATCAAAATAGTTACGTAGGAAGCTTAAGGGGATACTAAAGTCGTATATTTTATTAATCGAATACGATTATTTATCTTACACATTTTTTTTTAACTGCCTACACACTAAGATTAAAAAATCTTTTCCACAATTAAAGTATAAACGAGTATACTCTAAATCGACTTTATGTCGAAAATGAAAAATGTTGGAAAATTATAGTTTTGTTGCCTCTGACGTCGACTCGTAATAATATTTGCTTTGTATACAAGTGTTATAAAAACAAGTGTTGTAAAAACAAACTTTCCTACTAGATATCACATAAACAAATGTTGAGTTCTTAGAATTAGGTTCAGATTAGAATATAAAAGACTAGTTATATAGAAAATTTAGAAACTTTGTACATATACGTATGCATTCAACATTGATATATAAAAATATGTAAATGACATGTAAATCGTATGTATGGAAGTCCTGTTGAGTCAATAAAACAGACTTCACGATCTCCTTAATGTTGAAAAATATTGCAAAAAATTATTGATATTGTAGCAACCAATTTGAACATTTCACATAATTATTTTGATGGTTTAACAAAATAATTATGTAGAACTCAAATTGGACGGATAATACTTGAGTGAAATCGTCCTTTCAGTATACGAAGCGACGAGAATGTAAGGCCACCGATCGCCGTCGTCGCCGATGAGCAGACGACTGACGCCGGCGTCTCCGCGCAACGTCGGCGTCTTGTCAGCGCCAGTCGCCGCGCTGCGTTCCATCTCTGGGGTCAACATTCCAGGACGAATTTCAGTTACGATATCGCACGCGAAGGAGTTGCCCCACTCACCGGCGAACACAAAGAAACACCGCGCTATATCGAATGACAAAGGAAACGACTGGGAGACGCCGCGGCGCGTCGCGACGCGCCGGCTACGAATTTTTGGAGAACGCGCGTCGTTGCGCGCTGTTTTTCAAGCTGCCATGACGCAAAGCGTCTCTCGCAACGTACGAGAAAAGTAATCGCGGAAACGAAATATCGCTTCGGAAGTTTCCCGAAGTAACGTTGGTAATAAAAATGACAGTTATACTTTTCTTTTATGCCCATTTTCAATGTAGATTAACTTTAAAATAAAATCGGTTTAACTTACTTAATATCAGTTTCACTTACTTTTTATATCTTTTTCTAGTTTTAGGAATTAGCAAAAGATAGAGAATAAATTATGTTAAAATTATAACTATTAGAAGAAAAAAAAGAATTTTTTTATAATAAATGACAACTCACGTACTTACCAAATTTCATAAGTTGACGACCGTGCTTATTAATATAGAAGCTTAATCTGCAACACAAATTTATTATATATTTATAAATAGAATAAAAGTATATTCTTTTAAAATATCTTTTTCTCTTTTTTTCTTTTCATTTTTTTTTACAATCAACTAAATAATATTAATTTGAGAATGTCGTTGTTGTAACAAATAATTACTTTTCACTGCCAACGAAATCTTCAAGACTTAACTTTCGGAAGTGATGTCTGCAGTTCAAGCGGACCAAGATGGACCTGGGAAAAGTTTTGGCTGCGAAACGACAGATGGAAAGATCGCACTATTTTTTTTATCGTTACATCAATTGTCTAATCGATCATTTAATAAGCGCGTGTATACAAATCTTGCAATTTATGCACGTTACCCGAGAGAAAAATATCGCGAATGTTTAATTGGGATTGCCATGTCAACCTCAATAATACGAGAACGAGGCCGAATAGTTGCAGGTCGAAATGCTAAAAAAGGATCGCGAATGGCATACCATTCGGTTCATGTAGAACCGAAAGAATCGTCGCTCATAAATTTTCTAATTTTAGAAACTCGTTTCGCACGATCCCGTGAACGTAATTTTGTAATAGGTCGCATATAGCCTTCGTCTCGGCGACGGCTTTATGGTTACGGGAGCCTGTAATTTCATTTTTCTAATGATCAAAACACCCCCATAACGTAGCGTGACACGTCGGGCATCTTGAAGTTTCATTATGTTTCTTCCGATATTCCGATGTCCATATTTCGAAGCTGCCCGGTAGCGACGTTTAGAGAAATGAGATTGTGTCAAACCTGTATTAAAATTGGAATTCTTGAGTGAATATAAAATGTCCTAATAAAATGCCAACATATATATACCGATTGAAGATCTGCAATTCAACGGAAGTCACATGATTTATACTATTATAATAAAAGTAAAATTAACGAAGTCATTTGGCCATGGCGATCCAATTTGATGTCGGCTACCTTAAAAACATGAGATTAGATATTCTCGTCGCCATAATTTGCACTTTGCACGAGATCTTGTGAGTCACAAAAAATTAACTAGAAACTATGATTCGATAAATTTCCTTAAAATGTTGGTAATGAATGCGACAGAAGATAGATAGTATGAAATGGTTCGTAGAACAGATTATTTCAGACAGACAAACAAATAATAAGGCGGCATTTTGTGAGAGTGAGATAAATTAAAAATTAGAGGACATATGCATGAAAGGAAAGTGTGCATATATAAAGTGTATAAAGAAATAAAAATATATACATATATAAAAAGAAAATATATTATTCACTTGCTATAATAACGACGTAATTGAAAATTCATTCATTATTTTAATTGTTTTCAGAAAAAGAATAACAAAGAAAAATCGTAGTTTAAAAGAACATTTTGCCATATTAAATTGCATTTCAAAATTAATTTTAATACTTAGAATATTGAAATTAATTAATACTCAGATTATTGAAATTAATTTTCTGAACAATTTTGTTTCTCGAATTATATCGTTGTAACGACATGGTAATATATGTACATATATATATATATATATACATATATATATTTTCTTTTTAGCTTTAATCGACTATGACGGAACAAATCGTAGCGAGCAGTGACAGAAATCACATTTGCCAAACTTCGACGCTAACCTGTCGCTGCTAACCCTCTCTACCTCTCTTTCGCAACGAGTCGCGACGTGGGTCTAGACACGTTATTTCACCCGTCGGAGTCTGCTCCAAAATGATATAGAATTTAGGAAGTTATTTAGTTATGTATGTCTGGCGTCCTGCGTGTGTTGGCTAGTAATCAGACGCCTGGCCTCCGCACGAACGCAATCTCTCTCTCCTTCTCTCTCTTTCATCTCTTTCCGTTTTTACCTTCTTCCCTCGTTCCACATCTCTTGTGCTCTCGTTCCTCGCCCGGAGAGTAAATTCCCCTCGCTCTCCCTTCCGGCTGGTAAAGCTCTTTTAGTAAACTCTTCAGGGCCGTCTGCGTTTCTCGGTGCCTGGATGTCTCGGCCCAATTAAATGTCGATCAAGGCGGCCCTTATAGCCCAAGGTATACGGACGTTGGGAACAAAAAGTATTCGTTTAGCTCGAACGGTAAGAAAGAAACACGGAACAAGAGAGGAGGAGGAGAAAGAGGACGACAGGATGAAGAGTGTCCATATATCCATAACGAGATGCACGAACTTATTCCGACTCGAGAATACAAGGCATCTCTTCAGTAATTCTGTATTTATTCTAGCAAATAGATTTTGCGGAAATAAGGAAAATAAATGAAGATCTTCTTCTAGCAGATGTCATAATATTGAATGATGCATCTTATGCACGCACATTGCACATTCCAAAAGTTTTTTATAAAGTAAAAATAGATTTTTAATTAATTGCAGTATCGAAATTTGCGAACGAAGTATGACTTTTCAAGAACATGAATATTTGTATATCATTTAATATGCACAATTAATTTAACTTAGAAGATGCTTGTTGTACTTATTATTATATTACATTATAATTATTATTATATTACAACGTTATAATTATTATCCATTAATTATGATGCCACCGCAAGATTTAACCTGGATGCAAAGCAGCCTAGGATCGCGCGCGATCGTACTTTTATTTCGTTCTATTTCCAAACGCGAAAATTACTTGCATGCTCGCCACTCCGCGGGACATGGCGCCATTCTTGACATATCGCACCGATGGCACCGCCGGATGGACGACCGTTGTGCTATGCATCAGACGAAACTTTGAGTGTAATATGTCTCGTCGTCAAAATATTTCACTTGAATGAAAGAATTAACTTTCGAAATGTAAACCGTAAAACTCCTAAATAAATAAAAAAATAATAAATTATTAAGCTTGAGATATTATTTCGATGTTTGACGAACATCAGACAGTTTTATGACTATTTTAATTGCGTTCAGCAGAAAAACGCAGCTTTATAACTGCTGTAAAATAAATCTTTAATATAATTGATTTATACATTTAATTCCGGTGAAGAACTAAGGGCAATCATATTAAAGAATTTTACAATAAGAATTGCCATTGCGTGATATATAATCGTCTTATATAAAAATTGAATTATATAAAAAACTGAAAAAATTCTAGTATATCTACTTGTCAAAACTTTAACAAATCTTTACCATCATCGGATTGTATTTTATTTATTTTTTACAAATGTAAATTTACCAGAATTTACAATCAAAGTATTAATAGTGTCTTTAAAGACTACTCTGTGTTTTCAAAGAATTAATTGTTTAAATATATCTATTGAATATTATTAACATAAAGTTGCGTGGAAATTTGTGTTCTTAAAATGTACGTCGCCACACATGAATCGCTTGGAGACGTCGGCGTATAAGCACCGGCGCCTGTTAAAACAATGCAGCATGATAGGAATGTCCGGCTCGCGTAAATAGAATAAGACAAGGACCATCGTCTCCTCCCGAAAGGTTACCATGTCACCTTTCGTTTCGACGAAGTTCTCACTCGCAATGCTCGTGTACTTGTCGTTGCACGACTGCGTCGAAGAGAATTATTAATGAACGTCCGGTAAACTGCCTTCCGCCAATTATCGTTGGTAAACGACGTGCTTTTCCACTTCGCGCAAGATTAACACACGCGCACACTCGTTACTCGTTAGCCACCCGAGTGCGACTAGACACTTGAAATTCTGCGTATCGCGTCGGTTAATCGCGACATGCATTAATTGCGCCTCGCGAACTTGAAAAAAATAACGACGCGATAGATAGGATAAACATTTGCGACGAGTAGCCGTGAAGCTCGACATCTCGGGTCGCCGTAATGAATAGTTAATTTGAATTTACGCGACGTCGAGACTAATAGAAAGATCACGCGAAAAGCGAGAAAAACGCGTCAAGTGAATTCTCTTAGAGTCTTTCCGAGAATACCGCTCGCGCCGAGAGACAGAGGAGTATGATTGACGACGCGCTGACGTTGTCACGCTATTCGCAACGAGGGAGCGGCCTCTCTTGCATGGAAAAACATTTTTAGTCGTCGCATTTTTGCGGCTTAATGATTACGAATACGAGTATGTGCAGAGCGAGAAGGATAGAAGTTTCCCATAGGAATTGGAAGTACTCGTTACTTGTAACCACCGTTATTGTTACAGTTACTTTTTTTTTTTAATGGACCGACAACGGTATTTTTTTTGGTAACTGTAACGATAACATTGTTATATCTTTTTGGTAACAATATTGAATTTTACAGTTATTCTATTATAAACATCAATAATATTGTCCAAAATATATATAACTCTCTAGAGGCCACTTTACTTTTAATTTCTTTGCTACTGTAATGTACATATGCGATCTACAATATAATATGTAGATCATACAATATAATATGTGTGACATATAAAATATTACGGATAGCTGATGCTTTCAGAATCTGTTTTAATTTTAATGGAGAGAAGAACGAATGACGATTTCACCGTTATCTTTCATTCGCTCTCTTTGCGTTTTGTGCTTCTTTGCTGTTAGGATGACGTGACGTTTTACGTTAATTTTACTTGACCGAATGCGGCGTAATTTTTTTGGCCCGGCACCTCGTACTCAAGTGTTTAACTCTACTCCATGGAGGCGCCGATGTCAACGCTCCAAATTCCGCGGGAGAGCGATCGTCGTCGTTCTTCGAAGCGGCGACACGATGAGCGGACTTGCTCACGATTCCACTATAATTCATCTTCCGCGAAGCGCGAAGACGTTTCGGGCTATTCTTGGGGCCGGCACGGAATCTTTTTCAGTCAATCTCCCCGATGGACCGACGTGTTGGAACGTATGTCAGGGATGACCAATCATTCGAGACTTCTAGCTGTTTATCATTATGTGTCACGCGAACGGGTGTTTCTATTAGTGTGTTCGATGAAATAAAAATTTGTAATTAAGCTCTATACATATATATATATAAACTTTACTTACTCGAAGTGTTACGTTAAAAAAATATATTCATTCAAAACTGGAAATTTT
>NW_017259490.1:2581749-2586412 GCF_001594045.1 Atta colombica | reverse complement strand
TATATATATATATATATATATTCGTTTAAACATTCAAACAAAATGTATAAACTAAAAATGAAAACTCCATTAAACTATTGTCCCTTGACTATGATCAACACTTTGATAATTGTAAGTGATTAGATAATAATATATTGTTAAATCTTGTTTTTATAAAATCTGTAATCTTTAGTTGGAAAAAATACAAGTGTGATAATGGTTCTATTATTGTATATATATGTATGTATTGTTTTTTTCTTTATGAATGTATTTTCTTGAACATAATTTTAATTGAGAAATTGAACACAACAGGAATGTATAAACCCTATTTAAAAAAAAACTTATAAAGCCTGAATGTTATTCCTCTGCCAAATTTATTGTTTTTATAGATTTGAAATTATTCTATACCTGCAAATTATGAATAGATAATGCAAAGAAAAGATGAATGTGAAATCAAAAATATTCATAATCATATTCACAAAAATATTCATTCAATTCGAATAAAGCTTTTTAAACTCTTTGGAATCTAATTTCATTTTAAAGATTGAAAATTTAGTCAGTTTCGAAGAAGATTCAATTTTCAATCTTTGAGCGTAAGATTTCACTTTTCAGAGTGATAGATCACTTTAAAAGTTTTAGAAAGTGTTTTTCTCGATAAATACCAAAAAAGTAGTTTTCATTCAATTCGTATTTATATTTATTATTCATTCGTCCGAAAACGGACGAGAATCATGGAAGGTAGACGTTTACAGTTTAATAACATATTATTTTATGTTTACAGAAATGTTTAAATGAGCGAGATAAACGGTTTTTATTTAAAATATAAAAAGATATTATTCCGTGTAAAGAAAACACGTGTGGCTCTAATCGATTAAAATTATAATTCAGCATTTTTACGAGTGATAATCAGTCTTATCAATAGTCTTATCGAATAGCTCATTTGCGTTACATTTGCAAGTGAGAAACAAAAAAGAAGAAATGAATGTCCATTGCAATTGACGGCAGATTTACAAAGGAGAACAAAAAGCAGTCGACCAAGACGGCGCCCCATTGTTCACGCTCGCCGCTAACAACGTTTTGTGCACCTGTCAGTCAGACAGCACATGAGCTCTCCTTCCCCTCCCCCCCTCTCTCTCTCTCTCTTTCTCTCTTCTCCTTTTTTTTCCCGGTTATGGAAATTCGGCTGGCATTAACGACGTCCGTTTGCAAATGGAAAAACCCGGTCGGCCGGCATGGCACCTCCGGGCGACGCGACGCATTGCACGCTCGACGGACTCGGGTACGTAATCGTCTGCATCGCTGGCGCCGTGTTCCTACTTAACTCCTCATTGGATTTAAATATATTCGATCAACTGGTCGCGCATACGATTAACGATTGTTCCATAAAAACGAGAGACACAGGCGTGTACACGGGCGTGGAAACCCACTGGTACCGGCTCGCCTCCGTCTGTCCGCCGTATCGCCAAGATATTTCTGCCGGTGGTTGCCACGAGGAAATACATGTTTAAATCGCTGCGATGAAAATGTAACTCGAATTAATCCGCGTCTCGCGGAGTAGAAGGACAGAAATACGAGATGAAAATGTATATACAATAATTAAGTGCATATACATAAAATGATATCTATAAACGATATCCTTAATTGCTTTCGCCGAGAACAAGCTTTATCTTGTTAATCTTTTTACATACAATTTTTTTATAGCTTTTCAAAACATTAACAAACTTTTCCCATGTCTTAGTTATAATGAGTGACAAATAATGCTTTATTCTTAATCGGAATTCTTTTTTATCGTCGTATGCGAGTACGCAACAACGCCTCTCCATAATCAGACGGATACACGGTGCTCGATCATGCACCTCGGCCCCCTCCCTGTACCTCTTTTTTTTTCATGCCGGGACACGAGGTTGCCCCACCGGAAGTCTCTGTTTCGGCGCGATGCGAAAACCGCCTGACGGAACACCTGCGTTGTCTCGGCGGGCGCGAGAACGTAGCCGACGGCTCTGCCAGTAAAAGCGACGGGCGACGGGCGCGAGGCGGGTAAAGGAGAAGAAGTATGACGGGACAGGTGCGGCCTGTAACTTCCTGGATGATATCGGCCGGGTCCGGACGCGCGTGCGACCGGCGCTAACGCTTACGTTAGCGCTGGCGCCACTCGGATCCGCGCTGTAGGCGCCTGTCCGTCCCGGCTGTTTCCCTCCGTTCCCCGCTCCTGTTCTCCTCGTCTCTCTCTCTCTCTCTCTCTCTCTCTCTCTGCCCCCCCCCTTCCGTTCTTCTCTTCTTCGGTGCTCCAACCCAACGTCGCGTCAGCATCCGTACCTCTTGGTCCCCGCTATAACCCGTACACGAATGAACCCGGACTCGTTTCACCCGCCATCACTGTCGTCGCCGCCGCACTCGGCTGAAGCGTATATCGCGTGAAACCGCCACCCGGCGAAAACGACACTACCTTTATTCGCGCACCGGTACCGGAGCCGCCTGAAAGATGCACGTAATAGAGGAAGAGAGAAAGAAAAATAGAGGGAGAAGATATGATACTGTGTATCACGTTGAGGCGCGCGCATACGAAATTATACCGCGGCGAATCTAATCTTCCAACCGTTGCCTCCATCGGCGATTTTCATGCCGACGATGCACGGCGCATCGCTAAGCACGTCGTGCCGATAGTGTTTAAACGAAGACAGAAAAAAAATATACCGATGAGAAAAACAGATAAAATATCTACGAGTAAGAAGATAATGATCGGTATTCATAGTAGTTCGTTCTTATTTTGAGACCGTCTTAGGTTTTAAGATGCTAACACAGTTCTCTGATTGATTCATGACATCTTAAGACTATTTTAAATATAAGAGTACTATTTTAAATATAAGACTACCGTTCTCCGATTGATTTATAACATCTTAAGATTAATTATACTTAATACAGTTTTAAATGTATGAATTAACTACGAATACCTGTCCAATTTTCGGAACTGAGAACGAAAAAAGGACCAAGTTCGAGCGTTGAATCTAGGAAAGCCTTTCGGAAGCCTTCAAGATAAAACGCATGGCATCGCCTTTCGACAGATCGCTCGCTCGCTCGCTCACGAGAACCACTATGTCGCGACGCATAAATTTGCACATGCCAAGTCTAAATACAGCAGTCATCGTAGCATAGATAATAGGGAGAAAATTGATTCTTCCGAGGCGGCGATATTTACAAATCGCGTTGCGGCATTGCTATATTTACACCTGCCACTCATGGTTCGCCAATTAACGGAAAATATGCAGGTAATGATTACATCGCTCTGCCTTCGAGACGCATTCCGCAATCGTAGATTGACGCAATCGCGCGCGATACCAAACGGATTTGAAATCCGACATTGTTGAGGCAATGTTAATTTATTCGGCGGTTCTTATGTAAGTAAGGTAGAGAGATGTGAATGATGCGATCTTTCTGGTATAATTATTGTCTCCCAAATAACTATATATAGGTACCCTTATCTCTCTCTATATACAAGCTTTCCTCGTTTTAATGTCCATTCTTCCTCAGTCAAATAGTCTTATAATCCTCTACGTTCATTCATAGCACTGCCTTTTTTTTTAAATAAATCTCGTGAACTCATTCTTTTGAAGAGAGAGAGAGGATAGAAAAGTGCACAAATTTTATTTTCTGTCGTTCTCTCCTTTAACAATGCAATATCTTCGTTCCAGAAAATTTGTCCCTTGATATTTTCATAATATCGCCAAACTCACACGTTGTCTCTTACCTGTTACAGACTTTCCGCTATTGGCTGAAATACTGCGCACGTGCTACGCCGGCGTACAGAACGCCACCAATTACGAGATCTCCCGGGGAAGATCCCGCGTAAAACGTCGCTGAATTTTATGCGTATTCTTTATCCCGTCGCTTTAACGAGGCACATGTATCTGAAACACATATGTCGATACGTTTCCCACGTTGAATCGGAAATCACGTGAAAGCATTACGAGTTGTACAGAAATAAACTCTTAACGCATAATGACTAGAGTGTAGCTCTAATAAGAAACAAATAATTTTATTTTACAATTCATTCTCGACAAATTAATTTATTCTATGCATATTCGATTGCTCATATTTTCCAATGAAATCCATTACTGTTGATGAACTGTAATCTCCGCGTCGGTACTAAAAAATAAAACTTAATATCTGTCTATAAATAAATCTGAATAAAAAGATGGAAAAAGAGAAATTCCCATTACAAGGTTTTGAATTTAGGTTTCAAGTGATTTATGTAATGATCATTTATAAATCGTCGTAAAAGTGACAAAATCTTGTTTTTGGATTAACGCGCGTGGTCCCGATGAATGAAAAACTCCCTACGTATTTCATATGATGGACCTCAGACAGACGAGAAGGAAGACGATGGCAGAATCTCGCGCGATCGGCAACACGCCAGTAGCAGACTCGACTCTCCGATCGTCGAGCGTCGACTGGTCGCGGTGCCGGCCGGCAGTCGTACAATATGTATAGCAGGTACACCAGGGCGCGCCATGCAATACGCGCACGACTGGAGCCGGAACCACCGCCACGATCTCTCTGCTCGCCACCCCTGCCTGCGAGCCTGTCGACTGTCGTCGTCTATTCGCCTAAGGGCGGCCAGCGCGGAGTGGCGCGACGCGGCTTGGCGTGGCGCGAATCCGCGGCGACACGGCGAGCGGAGCGGCGG
>NW_017259490.1:2580984-2581692 GCF_001594045.1 Atta colombica | reverse complement strand
CCCCCCCCCCCCCCCCTCCCCGCAACCGACGGTGGTCGTGGCGTCCAACACGAGCGGGGGTAGTTTCTGGCGCGCATGCATGACCAACGAGAACGTTGGAGGCTGCTGGTACACACCAGGGTGCTTGACCGAGTCAAGCCAAACGACCGACGACGATTCTCGTATATATATTTCAGGCGTCTTTCAGGACTCTTCTTGCTCCCACGGCAGATAAATAATGTCATTTACAGCGCCGTCGGCGACTGCGACGATGAAGATGAGGATGATGTCGCGTCCCCTCGTCGCTATTCTCGCGCCGAAGAGTCGGAAGACTATCAGCTACTTATCATGATCAGCCGGAAACTTGTTGGATATACACCGCATTCTCAGAATCTACATCCAATTATGTACGTGATGTTTACAACACACAAGCGCTAGTAAGCTTTAAGCTGTTTAAAATTGGCCAATCACAGTCAAATATGAGAAATAAGAGCATTCGAACTTGAGATTTTAAACAAAGGAAAGGCCGATAATCGGTTCTTATATTTGAGACTATCTTAAGTACAGTCTTAAAATGTCATAAACCATTAAACAATAAATGAAAACACGGGCAATTAAGAGCCTAAATTCGCAATAATTGGAGCGATTATATCAACATATATTTTTCAGTACTACATATACCGAACGTTTGATATTTGTTATATATATGTAGTTGCTTATATATATATA
>NW_017259490.1:2577953-2579436 GCF_001594045.1 Atta colombica | reverse complement strand
ATATATATATATATATATATATGTGTGTAATTGCTTATGTATATGTAATTGCTTCAATTACTGAATTTAGGCTCTTAATTGCCCGTGTTTTCATTTAATGTTTAATTTTTATTTCAAGATCCCAACTTTAATTATTCTTTGTAAACCAATTAGAGAATCATATTAAAACTTAGTTTCAGAAAGCAACTAGTATCTCGTATATGAAAAGGAAAATTTTGAAGCATCTAAAAATTTAGATGTAGATAAATAATTTTGTAGGATGCTCAAACTGATTGCCAGAATACCAAAACTTTTTGTAGCATGCTTGAGATTTTTACGTAATTATTTTTTTGATGATCCAACAAAATTATTTCAAATCTGTATCTGGCTAAATTTTTAGATATTTTATAAAAATCCATCTTTTTAGTAGATAATGCGTACATTCGTTCCCCAAATGATTATATTTTTCAACGAAATTCTTTATCAAACAAAGTTACATAAAAAGTACAGATATTCGATAAGAATTATTACAATAATAATTATATAATCGACTATAATTGAATTTCTTACAGTTTAAGGCTTACCTAATAGATATCGCAATAATTACAAATCGCGCATTCAGAAATTATTGTTTGTGAAAAATCGTATGCATGACGTTTCAGCTCTTTGTTTTTATCTAATGAAGATTAATTTCGTACCACTTTATATTTTCGAATTGAAAAGACAGTTATTTTATGATCTATTCAATATTTTTGTTGTCAGAGTACGAGGCGCCGGTTCTTTTCCTTCCTGACGTCTACGAGTCGCGATGCGATTCAATTCCGGTTACATTTGGGATGATTCCCGATTCGAAACCGAGGTACTTTACGACGCGTGAATTAAACGGGCGTCTGTGGCGCGTGAGCGCGATTTCCTGCGTCTTAATAGTGGGAAGCGAGTAAACATCGGTACCATTCTCGTTTTCGTCGCATTGCTTACCCGCGAAGCTGAACTCTATTTCCGTCCAGTATATGCACTCAAGCCTCTTCACTCTCTTCGCGGATCGCAAGAAAGGAACGCGGATAACGAAGAGCACGTTTCTCTCTGTCAGAAATAATACCAATTTATAATACTATATTCTTTTCTGCGAATTAAAACCCAATATAATTAAGGACGTTCTCCGATTGCAGTTGTGCTCAACCTAATGACTACATTAGTGCTCATTATTATGAGAATTTTTATGAAAATTTATTTCACTTTTATATAATATAAGATATTCCAATGTGTTAATACAATTAATGTGTTTATACAAGTGTTTTTTTATACAATATAAAATGCCTCCCGTCTTCGCTATTGTCGCCGATCGAAAAAATAGCAACTTTACTGTATTATTTACTTTGCTTAATGATTTTTTAAAAATGAATACCGGAAGCCATTCAGACAAATTTCATATTCTTTGTAATATCAAGTTTTATATCTCATTGTTTTAAAAAATTGTTAAAAAAAACTTTTTTACAGTGAATAA
>NW_017259490.1:2567803-2577853 GCF_001594045.1 Atta colombica | reverse complement strand
AGTACTCAATATATATGTATATACATATTTTTTTTAAATGCTTCATTTTGAAGTGGAATATTTCGATTCTTAATCCCACTCCGGGTATTGAGTTTTAAAGCTCAATATGTTCAGGACACTAACACAAGCTTACTCTATAAGTTTCAGAAAAATCTAAAGAAAATAGACTTTTTCGGAGAACGTCCTTAAATAAAGACATTACTTTTTGTAATAAAGGGCATGTTTTTCTTAAAGATTTTTACAAGATTTATCAAAATGTTTGTAATATTAAAATATTAGTAGCTGATTATTCATTTATTCCTAGAGTTAAAAGTTACGATTGATTTTAATTTCAGTTTGCGCGCTGTGACCGGAAATTTCCGATCACACGAACATTCGGAAGCCGCGTCGGCGGCGCCCCCGGCATCGCCGCTAACGACGGCCGTCTTTCCGCTCGGGACGCCAGTGCTCGGGACAACAAGTTAGAAAAACGGAATGACGCCGTAGTGTGTCAGGATATCAATTCTTTCGTAATGACACGGGTGCAGCCAGTCGGTCGGACGTCCGTTCCAGTCGAGGGGAGGAGGGGGAGGGGGGAAGGGGGGGAGTGGGTGAGGACGGAGCGCGACGGTGATGATTCGGTCCGTCCGGCACCAGCTCCGTTCTCCGTCCCGTTGTTTATCAAGCTCCCCTTCGCATAACAAGCATCAAAACACTTGGCGCCCCACGCTGGAGCCGTCGTAGTCCTTTCCCTGTCCCGCCTCCGCTATGCGGGTGCCAGCCGCTTCTACTACTTTCCGCGGATGTTGCCGGGGGTAGGCGCTCTGGCATGGGTTAAAACGGCGGGTATACCCCCAGGGCGGGAAGGGATGTCTCTCTTTCTATCTACACGAGGCGCCGTCTATACCGACCTCGAAAAAAAGAATGAGTTATCGTGCTGTATGTAGGAACGTTGGTGCCGATTGCGATCGGCACCGGGATTTTCCCCTGCTTTCCGCGCTGTAAACTACGCGCGATCAACGGGAAATTATAGGATTGCCATTTGGAGGAAATTATAAGCGGCGCTATAGATTTGCTTCTTGTGCGAAGAAGATATATTCGCGCTGTGTGCTATAAATAATATGAATATTTCTTTATCTGACAATTTAAAGAAAAAATTTCCCCAGACTATCTAAAGACTATCTAAACTTCCACTAATTTTTTTCAGAAATTATTTTAAATCGTCAGAGGATATAACATTTTCAAAAGTAAGTCGTGTTATACTTAGGCTAAATCTTCTCTTTTAATATAATACAATAATAACAAATTTTTTCGCGATAAATTACTCGCGGATTTAAAATTCTCGTTAACATTAGATTATTTTTATAAAGATTCTTATTAGCATCAAAAATTATAAAATTGTTTGTCAATTTATAATAATAAATGGTATTTACTATTCTGATTGCAGAATGATTCTGTTCATGATTGTATTTCAAAATCGAAAAAGATTTCGGGATGCGGTTTACGGAATCAAATATGTACATAAATTCACATAGAAATATTTAAGCAATAAGACTTAACTGCTTGATTAAATATAGGATTTCTCTTATTTAATTAGATAAAGTTTTTTCCTGATTTATTAATAAATCTAATTCGTTGTACCTCATGTAATAAGTGTGCGCAATGAAGAAAAACAATCCCTCTTAATTTACAACCAACTATACTCGGACAGATAGTATCAGCCTCCTCCTTCAATTACCCTCGTATAGGGGCGCGATAGGCATTGTTGACACTTCTAAGAATCGGGGATTTCAGATGACAATACCAAATGGGGATGAACCCTGAGTGCATCGTGAAAGATACGGAGACAGAGGGGGCTGAGGATAAGAGACAAGGCGAGGCGAGGCGTCCGGTCTTGGCGGCATCCGAACACTCGTCTCACCCCCGTGCGTCGTGGCGGTGCCAGAAGAAGTATTCTTGCATTGGCCGTCGCCGTCGCCATCGTCGTCGACATCATCTTCGTCGTCGTCGCCGTCGGCCGGCCCGATGGCGGCAACGACGACGTCAGCGACGCCGCTCCACGCTTGGCGTCGAGGTTAGCGCCGGCCGGTCGCTCGAATCGGCGCCTGGCTGTCTCTTTCTCTCTGTCCCTCTTCCTCTTCTTTTCTCTTCCTCTCTTTTGTTTGTCTGCAGCCGGGAGAGAGCAGCCGTCGTTTCGTCGTCGTCGTCGTCGTCGTCGTCGTCGTCGTCGTCGTCGTCGTCGTCGTCGTCGTCGTTCGTTCGACGGCGACGACATGGCTCTGCCAGCCGGCTGTCGCCATCCGCGCGGTCTTCCCTTCTTCCCTCCTGTTCAACCCATCGCTCGCGATTTGGTTCCCCGCCTGCTCGATCTATTTCGCGGCATGGATGCGTTTAGATAATGAAACGAAGCCGTCCGCGAAAAATCGCTTTCAGGTTTAACGCCGTTGAAGCCGCATTACATCAGTTAATGTGATCCAACATCCGGGGTTAAGCGGGGAACACAGACTCTTGCATAACGCATAACACATGAGGTATAAGAAATTGAACCAATTAGAGTTCTTTATTTCATAGAAATGAAAGAAATAAAGGATTTTAATTGGTTCATTTTCTTATGCGTTATACAAGAGTTTATACTCTCCGTCTTAGCCGGGGTATCGTCGTTAGCGAGCGTTGAAATTACCGCCACGCCGGTATTACGTCGCCCGCGCGGTCTCTGTCTCTGTCTCTGTCTCTAGCAATCATTCATTTATTGTATCATCATTTATGTTAATTCAGATAAACATATTGCCGGCGCAATATCGTCTTTCTTTGGGGACGGCAAAACAACAAAGTACCATTCGATCCCCAAAAAATTCACGTTGCTTATTCAACCATTTTTGGTTTAATTTATGTTAATTAATCTCTATTAAGTATGATGATTCGCATTACTGTGATTAGCGAGTAAATTTATTCGATCGCGATAACATTTTTCAAAGTTTAAAAAGTATTGACGCATTAAAAATTGACACATGTATTGTCGTTTTTCAGATCCTTCTGATCGTTTTTCAAAACTTTTTGGCATACTTGAATGTTTTTTCGAAACGAAGGAGAACCGTTTTGTTATTTTCATCGCCGTGATTGAGTTTTATAAATAATCTTGGAAAATGTTTGATTGCATTACGCTTCATTTCAATGAATTTTGATATGCAGAAGTTTAAACGAGATCAATGTATTTTTAAAATCGCTTTCGATCCATCAAACTTCATAGAGAAAAATGGATAGTCTTACAAAGCTAGTAAAGATGTCCTAGCTATTTTTGTATTGAATATATGACAAATTTTACTTGCCTGAAAGTAAGAAATGCCGGAAATCAAATATATGATCCAAAGTATGTTATAATTATAGTAAAACCATTCAAATGATTATTATTTTGCAGTATAAAGTAAATTATTCTCAAAACTATAAGCATAAACCCTCAAGATTTTATATATTTTTTGCCGCGCAATAAAGTCAATTTTGTCAGCGTTAAAGCAAAAAATTGATAAAATAAATTCTATTGAAATGTAATTAATAGACTAAAAAATAATAACAAATTGCAGTAGCATGAAATTTATTCTACAAAATGTAAAACTTACATTACAATGTGATCGCACGACGCTCATTTTTTTAGAAAAATGAAGCAAATTTTATATAAGTGGACGCTTATCCTCCAATATGGACCTGTCAATTTCATAAAATTTATTAAAATTCCAATGCATAAACTTTATATTTTTCTCCGTGTTCGATGATTCGATCGAGGATCAAGTGGCTTTAGAAATTGTTTTAAACGTGTGTTTTATTCTCTCTCTCTGTCGAGAGGATAGAAATCGATCGTAATACACCGTGTCGGGGCCGCAGGGAAATTCCGAAGCCCCATCGCCATAACAAACAAGGCATCAATCCGGTGGTAACTGATGCTGCGGCGCGCGCCGCAACTCGTTCGCGTAATTAGATCACGATTCTGAGGCGCGTAGCCGAAACCAAACGCGAATCGTTTCGTAGCTGAAGGCCAGCCGGATAATGGGAATTGGACGAGCCAACGTGATTCGTGAGCCGGCGAAAGGATCGTCCCGATTGCCGTCGATCGTCTCCCATCATCATGAAGGTATCGGCCCTCCAAAACCATCGGGGCTATGTTTTATGAAAGAGGCTTTGGTACCCGGCCCCGGCGCCGCTGCTGGCGACGAGTATATACACGTCCTCTTCTCTGATTTCTCCCTTTTTTACTTTTCTCTTTTTCTCTTCATCCCTCAGTGCCAGCCCGACATGGCGTCCCTTCACCCAAACCATTATCTGTGTACTGCACGATTATAGAGCAACGGAACCGACAAATAGTCGCAGGCTAATCCATAGGCGCCAGCAAAAAGGGACGCGTTCTCTTCGAGAGTATTTTTAATTTCTGCTGATAAGTGGGAATCAAAAATATTATCTTCCAGAAATGTAAGGCTCAGTTGAAAAAAAGATGACGATTTTTTAATTCATTGATTAATTCGCTCCATAAAAGCTGGATTGATCAATTGAATTAAAAGAGATTATAATCGAAATAATTGGAAGTTTCTAAGGAAACTTTGAAATTTGATAAAAGCGAAAAGGAAAATTTTTAGTGCAATTCTAACGTAGTTTTAATTCTAGTGTAGTCCAGTGACAACAATAAAAAAATAAACCTAATCAGAATATTAAGAGAATCAAGGAAATATGTTTGTATATCATAAGTGATTATATATCAGATATATGTTTTTATTATTTCTTGTATTTTCCTTTGTATTTGAAAAAGTATTGTACGTCCGAATAAAATCGTATATTCTATATATAATGAAAATGTTTCGCATTGTCGACAAATGAAGATTTTTTTCTTCTAGACGTCTTCGCTTCCTCCCGAGAATATGTGACTTTTGACGCTCATGTGAAACACCCCCGGCGGAGATCTTCGTCTTGCGGCACATACGATTCTTCGCTACGCAAACAAACCCACGTAAACTCATACTCGGTTAACAATCCTCTCCTACGTTTCAGTCCTCGTTGTTTGCAATGTGCTACCAAGATCGTTGTCGGCGTCCCTATGTTTGGATTATCGTCCAGAGTCACTGGAACATTTGAGTCTAAAAGTTTGCTACATCCCGTACAATATAAATACTTTATCCAAGAGGTATCCTGAGAATATACTTTCTCCAAAAGATATTCTTAGGACATTCAAAGGATACAGAGATGTCTTTGGGACATCCTTTAGAGATCTGTTCTGTATAGGATTCTCTATTAATAAAAATGCAGAAAAATATCTAAAATTACATAAGGAGATATGTTTATTAGCTGTATTATTTTCTTTATTATCGAGCATCTTGACTTGAATTTAAGTTGAAATCTGCTGAAATTTTCTTGGAATTCTCTGAGGACTAAAGAGTGTTTTTTATATGCTTGATATTTTCAAAACGTGTTTTATTTTCAATTTCTATGGTCAAAGATATTATTAATAATTGACTCAACGGTGTTTCGCGAAGAGGAGATTGAATGCAAATCGATCGAAGAGTATTACGTTCCTCGAACACCGCGTTTATCTTCGAGAAACCCTGTGTTATCCGTTAAGACACTTGGAGAGCTCCTTAGATAATATGGCACTCAATGGCGATCAACAATGGGCAGCAGGTGCAACGCAAACAGGTGATGTAACGTCCACGCTCCGAAGACCGCCGATAAGGCAGCTCTCACAATCTCCTCTCCTTTTACCTGGCTGTCTCTCGAGTTACCTCAGGCTGATCTCGTTCCGCACGCGAATTGGATGCATTTAGTACTACAGTCGCTCACTAAGACCCAGTTCCACATGGATCATGGTTAACTCTTAACCGAAGGTTTGTTCGCGTCGCATGCTCCAACATGCTCCTGCCATAGTTCCTACTTACTCTAATAAGTGTATTGAAGTGAGTAGGAATTATGATAGAAGCATATTGGAGCATGTTGGAGCATGCGACGCGAACAAACCTCGAGATTCAATTTATTTTTCATCTGTTCTATTGAAATTGAAAAAAGACAATGAATAAATTAGAACCTCGGTTAAGAGTTAACTATGAATTATGGAACCGAGCCTAAGCGGCTAAGTAACAATTTAATCTGATTGGCTGGATCTAAAGGTAAGAACCAATCACATTCGACTGTTAGCCGCTCAGTAAGCGATTGTAGTACTGTAGAATAAATCCACAATACGGTAAGACTATCCTTTCTGCATACCCCAGGACTGAACATTTTTGCATGATTTATATTTTTTCTTTTTCTTTTCACATTGAAAAAAAAAATAAAAGTGAAAGATGTTGAATTCTGAAATATGAAAAAAGAACGGGTCTGATGGGTGCGTTCAGTTTGGGCTGTAAACTTTCATATGCTGTAAACTTTATTCTATCTTCCTTCTATATATAATAAATAATAAAGATAGAATAAGAAAAAATGAAGCTTACAGTACAGCGCGAGCGCTCAAATCGAACGCGAACATTCTTATGGCGCTGCCGCGGTACCGTTCACTTTCGTCGCGTCAGCAATCTCCAGACAGATCCGACGAGAGTGCGTTACGTTACGTAACGACAAGAGAACTTCGTTGATAATGAAAACGACTCGAGTTCATTGATAGCTTATCAAGGATTATTTACCGCTGGTGGATTCACCGCGAGCAAAATCGCGCGTGGCGTGGCAACGACGGCGTCCAAAGTGCGTAGCGTAGCGACAGCCGCAACGACGGCTACGACAACGTCTAAAGTGCGCCGCGAGGATGTACGTGGGCCGCGCACAGGCCCGCGCAATCGCCCGCACTTAGTCCCACGAGCAGCAAAGCGGCGAGCGGACACGTTGTCAGGAGCGAGTAGTCACTGTCACGTTTTTCCCGCACCGGTCCTACGACGAGCCTACGCCGATCCTACACATGGACAGGAGCATGGAGCCGTCGACGGCTACGTATCTGGGTCTAGACCTAAGCACGCAGCAGGTAAAAACGACGGTAACGCATACTCGCCGCTCGGGATTGATACGCGAAAGTTCAAGCGTACTTGATCGATTTGCATTAAATATGTATACAAATAATCGCCCGTGAGTTGATTGCGTATCTTGAAACGAGGTGAAAATTACAAAAGTGAATGAATTTATTAAAATATTTACAAGGCAATAAATTTTTCGCGATAAAATATTCGCAGATTTACGATTCACGATTGTTAATTAATATTCTTATAAAGATGTTTGGTAAAATAATTGATATAACTTACTTAAAATAAAAAAAAAAAATAAAATAAGTTCCAGAAACTCATTTAAAATATAAAATATACTATATAAAAATCGATAAAAAAATTGATTTATTTATGATTTATTTAAAATAAAATATATAAAATAGGTTTCGAAAACTTATCTGAATTTTAAATAAGAAATAGCTCAGAAAAAGTTATTTAAAATAATAAATACTAAATAACTCTTTTATTTTTTTTTAATTTAAAATATATATTTCAAGTCACTTTATTGTAAATACGATCGAGCTCTGCTTATTAGCAAATATCAAAAATTGCCAATTTAATATTAATCTGATTCCACTAATGACTGCGTTTCAAGATCGAAAAATATTTCGGCGCGCAGTTTGCAGAATTAGATATGTATATAATTTCGCACAGAACGCTAAGTTCTGAACGCTAAGTTTTGAAAATATAGGAATTTTCTTATTTAATTATAATAAATATTTATTTTCATCGATTGGTATCATATTACTTATAATTTTATTAATCAATACCTTATTTTTCTACCTCATTTCAAGATACATAGGATATTTTTTATTTGATGATATAAGTTGACTTAAGTGTCCTTTTATCTTTGTTATTTACTGAATATCAAGATAAAATGATATTTGTGTCGATTTGTATCACTAAATGAAAAGCGCTTTCAATTAATATCTCGGAGAGAAGCGGAAGAGAAATGTTGCTATTTCTAAAACTATTTTTGGATTCCTTTCGAATTTTTTTCTAGAGGCATAATTTAATGAACCTTACGATATTTGTTGACGCACTCGTGCATAAGGATTATTTCGATGACCACTTGGAATTCGATTCAATCGGCACGATACCGATATTGATACAATAATGTGTTTAGCATTTTAATTTTAATCTTGCGATTCCTCTCACCCAATTCGCTCCGGAAACGAAACTCGAATACTGTGAAGTAAAGTTTTTTTAATCCCGCATTAGACTGCACTAGAACTTTCTTTCTCGCTTTCACCAAGTATCGAACATATATGTATATAACTATAAGTTCCAAAAATGTATACAACTTTAGCAAAAAAAAAAACAGCATATAAGCACACATAAAAATGATCGTTCTTATTCATTAAAAAAAAAAATATATCGGATATATATGATTTATTCTTTTACGTTTCGTAAAAAATTGGAATCACCGAAATTTCGGTTTCCTAAAGCCTGTGTCACTACGCATTGAAAACTGAGAATTGCGAATTAAAGATTATTCGAACATAATTTTAATTTCGTTATGATTAGCTAAAATCTTTAGTCGTAATCCTCAAGCTCCAATGCATAGTGTGACATGAACTTTAGAAAACTGAAATTAAGAATGGACGATCCTTCGTGAAAAAGTTACGCGGAAGAATGTGCAATTATGCGTGATATATATATTTTTTTTTTTTTCGAAAAACTGCGATCGTACGAAGCATTTCAAGATTATTATATGCTGAACCGCTATGCACGCGATATAAATCTCATTTCCTCAAGTATCCCGGATGTTCCTGGGAAAAAGCGCGATGGCTTTAAAACGTGCTAATTACCTGAAATCCATGTAAGCGTAGTTTAAACATGAGCATCTTTGAAACTTTCCATATATGTTACGGCAGTGTTCATCCGCTTTTAATTCGATTTCTTAAATTCTTTCGTTAACTGCCACGCAATTCAATTAATAATAATTTCTTCGTCATCAATGCCCCCATTCACTTCGCGAGTGATAACCTTAGGACGAGTGTTTACGAGTTTCATTAGCGTCGAATAAAGATGACCCGGGAGGCTGGGGTTTACTCAGCTCTCGCGTTAAACAGTCTTAAAGTATGTCAATACGACAGTTAGCTGTTTCGTAAGGTATTTTACGCAGGAAACACGCGATCAAGTCAAAAGAGGAGTCTCGAAGCGCTCTGACGTCTTCAGGAGGGTCACTATTATCTAATAGTATGATAACACGAGTCTGTCGGCAGATAAAACGAGCATGGAAGAAAAACATAATCTGCGAAACCGTAAAAATGCGACGAAACAGAAATATTATGGCCGATAATTAACAGATTAATTCTTTTACAATGTAAAAATTTGCACACCGCGGAGTACAAACATTGAGATGCACATAAATAATACGATTGTCGCACTGTGTATAATATATTTAAACTACACAATGTATTTGTAAAGATTTCTAGAGCAATATTATAATTAATTGATGTATAATTGATATCTATAACTCAGAGAATATAAAAAGACTGAATCTTTTAATAAGTAATTTTTTACTATGGCTCGTATTTAGAACACGCTTTTATCGATAAAAATGCACTTTTATTTCTAAAATTCTATAGTATACGTAACGTAAATTATAGCACGCTAACATCATTATAAGCACATTCTGAATACGGGCTTATGTATAAATATGTATATTAGAAAAGTATAATGAAATAAAAAATAATACAAGGAATATATATACAATTTTTTTTTTATAATATGGAACTCATGAAGAATAGTATTTTAATAAATTATAGTTTCTCGAACGTTAAATTGAATTCATTAAATTATATTCAATTATTTAATATTACATCGATGTTATTGCTGTTATCCGAACGTATAATCACGTAGGAATTATTCAAAAAATCATTAGCCATGTCCGCGTTCAGACTAACTGATCAATTTGATTTCAGTTGAAAGCAGTGGTAGTTGATGATAATCTAGCCATTCTTCACGAGACCAGTGTGCAATTCGACAATGATCTACCAGAATTTAGGTATGATTAAAAAAATCTCTAAATATAAGAATATTATTTTGTGTTTTGTCTTGTTAGTAA